>NC_056733.1:1892120621-1892385621 GCF_019279795.1 Protopterus annectens | reverse complement strand
TGTGTGGGAGTCCACAACATCACTGGAATGATCGCAGGAATGTCAGCACTAAATAATGATAGACAATACCTATCAACCTCTTACTGCATGACATCTGGACAAAGCCTGGTATATAAGTGGAGGACAGAGGCCAAAACACTGGGCCATATTTGAAATATTGCTGTTATACACTGTGAAAGTTGCTGGTGTTACAGGATTGGTTGCAATATACCCTTTCTGAGGAATATGACGTCATAAACACAAATGGATGTTGCCATATACTGATAGCAATCAACAGAGAGAATGCCACTGAGGGACTTAATGCACTGTAGAAATTGTAAATATTGATTAAGTACCAATGTATTGCACTTTTTAGTTTATGACAAGTCTAATGTTCAGAGTAAATGGAACATATGATTAGTTGATAAGCTTGTACATGCCTATAAAGAAAGCACTAGAATTCTTATTGTATATACATTCTAAAGGTATTGTCAGCTTTTTACATAACCTATGCTTTTTATATAACCTATGCTATGTGTTTATGTATTGAGACGTATGATTGTGTTATAACACATTTTTTAAAAAAGTTTAAGCTTTTTATAATATTGTTATAATATTTTTTACAACATTTTTTACAAACATTATTATTGTATAAGCAGATTTAGTATATAATATGTAATACTAGTCAACTTAATGCATATACAATATTAACCCTCCAGTTAATATTTATAGATTAATGCAGTATGTTATATTTAGGACTAGCTAACAAGTATAGTATTGAGTATGAGACTTATTTAGTTTATAGTACTGTTTAGGCAGTTACAAAAACCAATTGCTGAGGATAATTAATTAATTGTTTTTTAAAAAAGGCGCCAAAGTGGGTATTTAAACAGTGAATGTTCACTTGTATGAGGTTCTGATGAAATCTGGCTGATCAGATGAAAGCGCTTAACCTCACAGTATCGGATCTTGTATAGTGGCATTTGAGATAACCTTTGTCAACGTAATAAAGTGTGGTGTTGGAAAATATTTTTCGCCTCTCCTTCTCGGGTCAAGGGGGATCGTAACAGCTGTGGAAGTGTAACTGATTTGTCAAGGACAACACCTGTCTGGGGAACAGATAAAACATAGCAGCCAAACATCTGGCAATTATGTGGGTAACACCACAGTTGAGAGCTATGCAGACAGACTGCATTCCATGCAAAACTAGCATGTACACACAAACCCTGTAAAACTAGCAGTATTCAATGCATATAACAGCAATACTCACACTCTGTCCCTAGGTCTGGAACCTTATACAAACATGTAGTTGGCCTGTGTCCACAAGGTCTTGTTGTAAGAGGTATTCCTACCTGCAGTCTGTAACACTGTTGCCCCCACATAAGAAGGATATCTTCCTTACAGGCAAGGTAAAGGGACAATGCCCATATGAAGCAGTCATTTATAGTAGTGGGTTGCTATGACACTGGCTTTTGGAAGAACTACATAGCTGCCTGCATGCAATTAGCAAGTGGGGAACACCAACTGGTGCAGAGGCCATCACCTGATCATGAGCATCACCTACAAAAGCCATGCTGCAACCTATTCACACCAGCTTGATCCTGTAGTGGAGAGAGAGAGAATAAAAAAAAAGGAAAAGATATACAAAAAAAAAAAAAAAAAAAATAAGGAAGACATAAACT
Organism: Protopterus annectens; assembly: GCF_019279795.1. Classification (NCBI taxonomy): domain Eukaryota; kingdom Metazoa; phylum Chordata; order Ceratodontiformes; family Protopteridae; genus Protopterus; species Protopterus annectens. The sequence goes on along the minus strand of NC_056733.1, from coordinate 1,892,383,960 downwards.
GGAACACAGAAGAGATCATAAAAATAAAACAGGTATGTGAAACATGTAAGCATGTAACTGAATGTAGTACTTGGTCTGTAATAATGGGATAGATAATTTTGAAAGAATTATATGTGCCAATAAGACTTGTAATGATGTCCTGCTGAACAAGTGCTATGGACATAGCATTTGGCTCTGTCTGCAGTGGGCCATACCTGTCAACTGTACAGATCTTCACAGAATTTCAAGATTTACCTATCATAGTGTTTGGTCTGTTCCTCCTAACATCTGTATTATTCTGGCAAATAGCTGGGGATAGAAGTCATGAAGTAATGACAAACACTTGAGTTTCAGACCCCACCACCTTCAGAACAGTCATCATCATCTTCTTTCGGCTGTTCCCATTAGGGGTCACCACAGCAGATCATCCGTTTCCATTTCTTCCTGTCCTCTGCATCTTGCTCTGTCACACCAACCACCTGCATGTCCTCTCTCCCCACATCCATAAACCTTATCTTAGGCCTTCCTCTTTTCCTGTTACCTGGTAGCTTCACCCTTAGCATCTTTTTCCCAATATACTCAGCATCCCTCCTCAGCACATGTCCAAACCAACGTAATCTTGCCTCTCTGGCTTTGTCTCCAAACCTTCCAACCTGGGCTGACCCTCTAATATACTTATTCCTAATCCTGTCCACCCTCATCACACCCAGTGCAAATCTTAACATCTTTAACTCTGCCACATCCAGCTCTAACTCCTGCCTTTTTGTCAATGCTCCTGTCTCCAACCCATATAACATAGCTGGTCTCACTACCCTCTTGTAGACCTTCCCTTTCACTCTTACTGGTATTCGCCTGTCACAAATCACTCCTGACACTCTTCTCCACCCACTCCATCCTGCCTGCACTCTCTTCTTCACCTCTCTTCCACATTCACCATTACTCTGAACTACTGATCCCAAGTATTTAAACTCATCCACCTTTGCCACTTCTACTCCTTGCATCATCACCATTCCTCTATCCTCCCTCTCATTCATGCACATATATTCTGTTTTAGTCCTGCTGACCTTCATTCCTCTTCTCTCTACAGCATATCTCTGTCTCTCCAGGGTCTCTTCCACCTGTTCCCTACTCTCACTATAGATCACAATGTCATCTGCAAACATCATAGTCCACAGGGACTCCTGTCTGATCTCGTCTGTCAACCTGTCCATCACCATTGCAAATAAGAAAGGGCTCAGAGCTGATCCTTGATGTAATCCCACCTCCACTCATTCCCTCCAGTACAGCTCTTTCGAGTGTGTACCTTTAACTCCCAGTGGGCGTGGCTTCAACTTTAAAAAATGAAGTTATCGCCTTACAATTCTAACAAATAATCATTGACATAGGTCAAATATCAATACAATTGTGTTTGCCATCATGTATGCTTGAAGATAAAACATTCTGATACCTTGTATGTAGCATAGTTTTGGAATTATTAATGCAAATATGAACAAGCAATATTTGACACCTAGAGGCGCAGTAGGAGGTAACTGCAGATGCACCTGGAGACGTCACTTGGATGTAATGAGTTAAACGCATCCATCACTCCCACCGCAGACCTCACCGCTGTCACACTACCCTCGTACATATCCTGTACCACTCTTACATACTTCTCTGACACTCCCAACTTCCTCATACAATACAACTCCTCTCTAGGCACCCTGTCATATGCTTTCTCTAAGTCTACAAAAACACAATGCAACTCCTTCTAACCTTCTCTGTACTTCTCCATCAACACTCTCAGAGCAAACATCGCATCTGCAGTGCTCTTTCCTGGCATGAAACCATACTGCTGATCACTAATCATCATGTCTCTTCTTGACCTAGCTTCCACTACTCTTTCCCATAATTTCATGCTGTGAATGATCAATTTAATCCCTCTGTAGTTACTACAGCTCTGCATATCACCCTTATTCTTAAAAATTGGTACCAAAATACATTTTCTCCATTCCTCAGGCATCCTCTCACTTTCCAAGATTTCATTAAACAATCTGGTTAGAAACGCCACTGCCATTTCACCTAAACACCTTCATGCTTCCACAGGTATGTCATCTGGACCAACAGCCTTTCCATTCTTCATCCTCTTCATAGCTATCCTTACTTCCTCCTTGCTAATCCACTGCACTTCATGATTCACTATCCCCACATCATCCAACCTTCTCTCCCTCTCATTTTCTTCATTCTTCAACCCCTCAAAGTGCCCTTTCCATCTGCTCAACACACTCTCCTCACTTGTGAGTATGTTTCCCTCATTATCCTTTATCACCTTTACCTGCTGCACATCTTTCCTAGCTGGGTCCCTCTGTCTAGTCAGTTGGTACAGGTCCTTTCATACAACTCTTCATATGCCTTATTCTTAGCCTTCACCACCTCTCTCTTTGCCATGCACCTCATCTCTTTATACTCCTGTCATGGTAATGCAAAATGTATCATGCTACAAACTTCATAGGTTTGTAACAGGCATATTTAAGATCTGTCCCTATTTATCCCCCCTAATTTTAGGCTTAGTCCAGATGTGATACTCTAAGACGTGGAGAGGTAGGGTCACAGCTGAGGATCCTGACTCACCCAGGGAAAGGACAGCTCACATATGGCAACCACTAGAATGTCTGTCAAACAGACATGACTGTGCCACTTTTAGGCCAGTTAATGGGATGTTGGCCATATCCATATACCTGTGAATATGAGTATTATACATGTTTGTATTGTAAATGGGAGGGTGGGCCTAATGGTTAAGGTGTTTGCCTTACAAACACAAGGTGCAGGGTTTGAGTTTCACAAGGGGTAATTGGCTAGGCTTAAAATGGCTCGCAAGGGCAGTTAGCTTTGTACTTATCTATGAATCTATCTATGAACCTATATAGGGCATGTGCATAGTAAAGTACTGTTGCAGATGTGTGTGTTAAACAGATGTGATATATTGAATTAATAACATTCAACTGTACAGTGTTCTGCTGGACAATAGTCACAGTTGTAACTGATATCTGTAGTCAAATACATATATACTTGTGTTATGTCAGCTATATTAATACATTATCAATAATGATTTATCTGTTGCCACACATTGATGTAAACCATTGTCCAGAAGTCCTGGTATAACAGGTTGAGAAGTATGATTGAGCTGCAAGATTGTAAATACAGTATGCCATACTGACATAGAACACAAATGTATACCAGGTATCCCCTTAGCATGTGTATGTATATGTATATTCAGCTGAAAGGCACAAAAGTAGTAACATGGGTTACAAGCAGTCCAGAAAATAGTTTGTGCATATTGCACATGTGTGTAATATCAGTGTCACTGCATGCAACAAAATAAAATGCGTACAGCTACTGATTGTTGGATCCCCATGACACTGATATGGGTACTACAATAGGCATGATTATCAGGTAGTAATCAGAGAAGTGTACAACTGTGTTATGAGCCACTCTCCATGCCTACCTCTAACAGCTATATCAACACCCATATACACTGGATATCCAAAGTGTACACATCCCTGTTGGAATGCCAGGTTTGTGTGCTATATGCCAATGAGACCACAGAAAATCATTTCAAAATATTTCTCACCTGAGATGTGACCCATAGCCTGTACAATTCTATTGAAAAACAAACAAAGCTGTTTCAAGGAAGGTGAGCAACCATTGCCAACTGAAGATGTGTCATGATGTTAGAGTACAAACCAAGTCAAATGGATGATGTAATCATCTCAGCAGGTGTTTACACAACATATCAGTTTAAGGGTGTGCACACACATTCATCTGGCTTACTGCACTGAATATTATTTCCCATATGTTTTCACAGAACAGATTGTTATGTTTTCAATTGAATTGAGCAGGCTATAGGTCACATTACAGGTGTGGATTGTGTTGAAATGAGCTTTTGTGGGGTCATGTTTCTTTTTTTTTTTTCTCAATTTTTTTTTTTTATTTTCAATTAAAATAACATTTACATAATATTTTTAAATATAATTTTAAACAACTATATACAATATTTACAATAGCCTGACTTTCAATTATATACACTGTATGTTATTAAATGTAGAATTAACAGATCAGTTATCAGAGATACAATATTGATTATTGCAGAGTGTCCAAGAAAGATATAACTTTCTTCCAAGGATTATTTACCAATGGCCTGGGATAGATTCGTAGTTCTTTAATTTTTATTTCCATCAATGCAGTTGTCTTCAGTAAAGTGTAGAATTCTTCCAAGGTCGGGGGTGTATTTGAATTCCACCTTGTGCTTACGCATTTCCTAGATATAGCAAGTATTGTCCATAACAAATACATATTTATCTTATTCAGGTAGGGACCTTCATTTACATTTAGTATTATCAATATTTTAGTTAAGGTAAAGGATTCATTAAATAAAGCTTGTAAAAAATGTTTGATTCCACTCCAATATGGTTTAACTTTATTACATTCATAAAAAATATGAATCTAGTCTGCTTTATTTGACTTTTCACACCTCCAGCAAAAACCATTTTTAGTAGTACTGATCTTTTTAATTCTATCTGGTGTTAAAAATGCTCTATGTAAGTATTTCCAGTTAAATATTTTCCAGTACTGTATGTTAAAGGTGTAATTAACTGATAGCAAGATGTTACTTTTAATTTCTTCTGTTAACTGCAATGACTGGCCTTTTGTTAAGAGCTGCCAGTATGATGGTTTGGGAATTGTTTTATATGTTATTAACTCTTTATATAGATTTGAAATGGAATTTTTCTTTTCACAACTAGTATATATAAATTCATACAGAAAACTTATTAGATTTGGAATATCTTTAAATGAGGAATTATTAATTAATATGCATAAATCTTGAGTGTACATTAGAATGCTTTGTAAGGTTAACCAGTCCTGTGTTGGAATATTGTAAGCAGTTTTTATCATATGTATATCTAAAACATTTAATTTCTTTACACATTGAAATCAGCATAAGAATCCATTTTGTTCCCAGGAGGTTATTGTTTCCCTATATATTTTGTGAGGAAAGTTCTTAGTGATGGTAAATGGGGTTAAAAGGTCAGACCAAAATTTTAGATCTATGTTTGCATTGATAAGTTACTAAAGGAAGTGATGTAATGATTAATCAGTGTTGTTTTAGAAGGTTTTGTTATATTATATTGTATACTTATGTATAGTATGTACCAGGGTTTGCTTGATTTGTCTACTATTAAAAATTTTTTTAACAGATTAAATTCATTTGTTAAGATGGCCGTTGTTAATTCTTTCCAGTTGGCAAAATAATTTGAGTTTATCCGGTCTATTGTAGTTTTAAGCACAGATGCTTTTATATATGTTTCTATTTCTGGGAAGTTCAATCCTCCTTGTTTCCAGGGTCTAATGGGATGAGTTAGAACTACTCTATTCTTTTTGGGATACCATAAAAGTTTTATTAAACATGAGTTTATTTCTTTAAGAATGCATCTTTCTGGAATTACCTGTATTGCTAATGCTAAATATAGTATTTTTGGCAATAAGACCATTTTTATTAATCGCAATCTGTCTTCAAAAGTTAATATAATTTTGTTCCACTTTTTATATATTTTTATTGTTTCAATAATGTTTTTTATAATTTATTAATATTGTTTCATTTATATTTTTGCATAACACTATTCCTAAATAATTTAGCGTAAGTTCTTGTTTTCCTATGATGGATTTATCTGTAACTTGTAGGTCTTTTCTTTATTTAAAAATATAAATTTTGATTTTGATCTATTAAAGTGTAGACCTGAAATCTTATAAAATTTCTCCATTACTTCTTCTAGCTCTCCTAATGACTCTCTGGAGTTTGATAGGATTAATAAAATATCATCAGCAAAAAGCATTATTTTAGATATATACTGGTCAAAGACTTCTATTCCTTTTATTCTTGGATTATTGCATATTATTTCTGCAAGTATTTCTATAGCCAAAGCAAATAAAATAGGAGAAAGGGGGCATCCTTGGTTAGTACCTTTCGTTATATGGATAGATTCTGAGGTGAAAGGACCTAATTTAATGTAGGCTAAGTTATTAATATATATGTTTTTTTAGTAATATGATGAAGGGAGGAGGAAATTCAAATAATGCTAAAGTTCTACATAGATGTTCCCAGTTGAGGGAATCAAAGGCTTTTTCTATTTCTAATCCGATTACAAGTGTTTCTCTATCTTGTTTATTCACATAATCTATAAGAGTAAGTATCATTTTAATATTATCATGTATGTGGCTGTTATATAAAAATCCAGTTTGATCATTATTAATTGTCTTTGAAAGTGGGCTTTTCATTCTGCTAACTAGGATTGACATGAATATTTTGTAATCATTATTCAGTAATGATATAGGTCTATATGAGGTACAAAGGTCTGATGGTTTATTATCTTTTAGAATTGGTGTTATGAGAGAATATTTTCATGAGGGTGGTATTTTTGCTTCTGACTGGACTTCTAGTAAAGTTTTATGAAAAAGGGAGATTACTGTTGAAGGGAAGAGTTTGTAAATTTCCGTAATTATACCATCTATCCCTGGAGCTTTGTTAGATTTACTTTATTTTATCTTGTCAACAATTTCTTTGCAGGAAATAGTTTTTTGTAGGTCTAGTTTTAATTTTTTGGGATTTTTTTTTTTATATTGATAAGGTTTGTATCTAAGTTTATATGGTTGGTATATAAATCTTCATTTTTGAAGTGTTCCATATAATGGAACCGAAATGCTTCAAGGATGTCTCCTATATCTGATACTTTTTTCCCTTTCTTTTCATGATATATACTACTAATGTTATTTGCTTTAGATTGTATTTTAATTCTTGTAGATAAGTTATGTAGATATCTGGGGGAGGTGGCTAATGAGTTTATTTTTAATTTTTCCAGGGCTAGACACATTTTGTGTGTTAGAATTTCATTTTATTTTTTATTTAATTCCTCTATTTCTTTTTTGACTTCTGGACAATTCTGATTTTTTTTTTTAGATTTTGCTGTCAAGAGTCTGGTTTGCAAGTCTAATGATTCAGATTCTCACTCTTTAACTTTGCTTTTGTACCAGCTAATGGTCTTACCAAATAAATACGCTTTTAATGAGTCACAAACCATGACTCTACTGATTTCTGTTGTATTGTTAATTTCAAGAAATAATTGTAGTCTGACAACATCCAGGGTCTGAATTCTTTAATTTCCGTGATATATGATGGAATTCTAGTTGAGAGGATTAAAGGTTTAAACTCTGTTTGGAGCTTCATTATCAGAGAGTCATGGTCCAAAAAGGGGCATGGAACTATTGAGTAGTTGAGGATTTTTGTTTGTAAATCCTGAACTAAGAATAATTTGTCTTTTCTGGTTTGTGTTCCAAATCTATGGTCTTTATGAGAAAATAATAAGGATTTGTCATATTTTACTTTAAAAGTGTCTATTAAATTAAATGAATCAAGCCATTTTTTTAAGGATTTTGAAATAGTTGCTATGTGAAAAGACTTCTTGGTGGTTTCAGAAGCTTCTTAGGTACAATTAAAGTTTCCTCCCAGTATAAGATTTCCTTTATAATTGTTGGAAATAAAATCTAGGTGTTTTTTTAACCATTCCTGCTCTAATTCCTGGGAACCAATATAGATTAGCTAAGGTCGATATTCTGTTATTAAATTTAATTATAACAAATGCTAGTAGACCTTCTTTGCCTTCATATTTATAAATAACTTTTGGAGTGATTATGTTTTTCTTCCAGAGAATTGATACTCCTTTTGTCTTTGTTCTATAGGGGGATTGAGCTAAGACTGTATAGTCCTTTGGGTTCCAAATAAAGCTATCATTAGTCTTAAAATGTGTTTCCTGGAGAAATACTACTTGTGCCTTATTTAGATTTAAATATTTTAGTAAGTTTGATCTTTTATTTGCATTATTTAAGCCATTAGTATTTAATGATAAGAATGTTAAATCCATTTCAAGTTATTGTTGGAAGAAACTTTTTGCTTCTTTTTTTTATTTATTTTGATTATAGTAGTTATACTATATTCTCTGATAACACTGGATGTTATTTTTATGTGTGTAAACTTGGGAGTGTAATTTAATGTTCTTTCTTCTTTAAATATAAGTAAGGTAAAATTCTGGTCAGGCTTTAAAAAAGTACTTCTATAAAACATTAATTCTAAAGTATCAAATACAAGTAAATATGAATTTCACATTAAACATGGAATGAAAGTCATTCCTAATGCAATAGATAAAGATAGACCTATTGGATTATCACTCAAACCTTTAACCAACAATATCAACTGAGCTCCATATGTTAAATTATTATATAGAGAATTTTCTTAAAAGAGATATGAAATTCTATATTATTCTATTATTGTTCTATAGTATTTTATATATCGGGATGGAATGTTAGTAGTGTAAACAATTATTATGCTGACTTAGAAAATATCCAATATTTAGTTACCCTTAAGAGATCCCAAACATGTCAGATATGTCATTTTGGATGCATTAAATGCAACAGAGGAGCATACACTAAATAAGCCAACAACAAATAGATTATTACTAAAATAATTTGACTAAAAGGACTCTACAGGAGACAATGAGTGATTACCAATGAAATATGAATTTACTGTAGGTGTACTGTCATCCTTTACTTTCCCTCTCTACAGCTCACCAACTTCAACTTACACTTATGAAAAGACATGGCTTATCAGTGGTATCCTGACTCTGAGTAGAGGCGCCCTACATTCTAGTGTGCAGTGCTTTTACATATTTATAGATATACAAAGTATAGTCTAAGAATGAACTATGATCCCCCTGACAATTCCCATCCTGCATAGGGTATCTCCTGCTTCCAGAATGGGTAATCACATCAGGTTTCAAATGAATGTGAAGGTACCTATATGGTAATCAAGACTTAGCTTAGGTAAGTATTAATCAAATAGTATTTAGAGTATCTTAGAGAGTTCTTGGGGCAGTTAAAATACTCTCCTCCCTTGACCAAAAACAGTGATTTCCCTTCCCTTTCTTTCCCTTGTTTTGAATCAGTACTAATAAAAGAAATTCAGCAAACACAGATAAACAGAAATAACATTCAGTAGTCCATCTTGTTCATGACTCGCAATCCATTAAACAACTCAGTGACTAACATCACTTTAGTAAACATTATAAAGACAAATTAGAAATAATTTCCTAGCTCTTTAAATTTTCTGATAAAGCAAAAAGTTAACAATAAGCTATTTTAACTAAAAGTATAAAGCATTTCAATTTTTCCTTGCATGTATACATTTCTACTTATATTGTAGTGTCATTCGCTGTCTTTGAAATCTGTACAATACTTCACTTCTTCAAATCATTGCTTTTTCAATTCAGATTTTGTTTTGTCAAAACGGCAACAATATTTCAAGGGCACAATTAATACTTAGACTGATGTTTCAAATAAATAACTTGTCAGTTGCAATTGAGTTCGTTTGGAATGTATGGTTAGTGCAAATATAGCATGTTGCAAAAATAATACGTATTTTTCCATGCGCTCTAGAGACTGTCATATGCAAGTGACATATATAATGTAGCATATATAGAGCAGATAGCTTATGAATTCAGGTTGTTAAAGTAAATTATGCTTATTAATCAGGCAGTTTCATTTAAATTCACAAGTAATTTGGGAACATTTCAGTTGAGCTTCCAGGAATGTGTAGTCCAATGTGAGTAATTGAGTCAACTTTTCCTCATAAACATGTGTCACAATTCATTAAACTAAGCAGAGTCTAACATCTGTCTAATAATCATTATAAAGACAAAGAAAGGTAATTTCCTAGCTCTTCAAATTTTCTGATATCGCAAAATGTTGACAGTAAGTTCTTTTAACTGGAAGACTAAAACATTTCAATACTTCCTTGTGAATATACATTTTTACTTTTACTGTAGTGTCAAGAACTGTCTTTGAAATCTATGCATTACTTCACTTCTTTCAAGTCATTCATTTTACAGTTCACATTATATTTTGTCAAAATGTCAATAGCATTTCAAGGGCACATTTAATATTTAAACTGATATTTTAAATGAATAGCTATCAGTTGCCAAGTGAGTTTGTACAGTGTGAGATAACTGCAAAAATAATGTTGCAAAAAGTAATATGTATCTTTTCATGTGCTCTAGAGACTGTCAGTTTCAAGTAACATAAAATGCAACTTTTACAGTGCAGACAGCTTGTGGAATCAGCATGTTAAAATGCGTATTATACAATTCTTCCTCTAAAACGTGCATGCTGATTGGCCAGCCCAACCAGCGTGCCCGTTGTAAATCCCTCAATATACTAACTGAAAAAGGTCCGGTCGCCCAGACTTTTTCCGTTAGTATAAAACACTGTCTCGCTATGTTAAAAGAGTTTAACATAGCGACACAGGTTTAAAAAAAGCAACGCAGATCTCCGTTGCTTTTTTTAAAGCTGTCTCGCTATGTTAAACTCCTTTAACATAGCGACACAGTGTGTAAAAAGCATTTTTTTTTAAACCTGTCTCGCTATGTTAAATGGGTTTAACATAGCGAGACAGCTTTAAAATAAGCAACGGAGATCTCCGTTGCTTATTTTAAAGCTGTCTCGCTATATTAAATGGGTTTAACATAGCGAGACAGTAAAAAGCAACGGAGATCTTGCGTTCTCTGTTGCTTTTGCCCACAGCTCTGATGTACTGCATAGGCATGCGCAGTACATCAGAACTGCCGCGGAATACCAGACAGCTGCGGAAGGGCAGCAAAGAGGCATTATACAATGCCATTATTTAAGAAAAGTAATTATTTCTTTTCTTAAATAATGTCATTGTATAATAGCAATAACCCACTTCTGGGTGTGAGTAATGCGAGATTTAACCATGGTTGTCTTTGTTTGGTCCCGAGGGCTTTGCCCTCGGGACCAAACCACGCCAACTGTGATTAAATCCCGCATTACCCACACCCAGGCGTGGGTTATTGCTATAATACTTTTTAAACAAGCAGCTACATTTCAGTGCACATGTAGTTTGGGAAAATTTCAGTTGTGTTTCCAGGAATATGTAATCCTATGAGGATAAATCATAAAATGTGTATAAGTAGTCCTATTATGTATTTATTTTACCTTGTTTAGGTTGGTTTTTTTCATTTTAATAACTAAACAGCATTACTTTTTCTTATTATTTGTTATCTGTGAGGCTAAATGCACTTTGCAGATTCAGTGTCCTTAGAAACTGCAGCCGTTGTTTACTGTTGTTATGGCAATGCAAATAGAATGTGAAGAAAGCTTCACTTCTTTTAATCAACAGTACATTTTTCCCTCCTTTTTTTTTTTTTTTTTTTTTAATGTATTTGTTAATACTGAAAGGAAATAATTCAAAGGACATATGTACATGAATGGAACATTTCAGAGTTAATCACAAACATGTCCCCAATCCCAATAAGCATAACAGTGACTATCATTAATCTAATAAATATTTTAATTTAGCAATAAACCAAGCCTGGGTGTGGGTAATGCTGGATTTACCCACGGTTGGTGTGGTTTAGTCATGAGGGCGAAGCCCAAGTGGCCAAACAAAGACAACCATGGGTAAATCCAGCATTACCCACACCCAGAAGTGGGTTATTGCTATTATAAAATGACATTATTGAAGAAAAAAAATACTTAGTTTTCTTAAATAATGGCATTGTATAATGCCTCCTTGCTGCCCTTCCGCAGCTGTCCGGTATTCTGTGGCAGTTCTGATGTACTGCGCATGCATATGCTTACGCAGTACATCAGAGTTGTGGGTGGAAGCAACAGAGAAAGCAAGATCTCCGTTGCTTTTTAAAATGTGTCTCGCTATGTTAAAGGAGTTTAATATAGCGAGACAGCTTTAAAAAAAGCAACGGTGCTTTTTTTAAAGCTGTCTCGCTATGCTAAACTCCTTTAACATAGCAAGACACTTTCTAAAAAGCAACGGAGATCTTGCTTTCTCCGTTGCTTTAGAAAGTGTCTCGCTATGTTAAAGGAGTTTAACATAGCGAGGCAGCTTTAGAAAAAGCAACGGAGATCTTCCTTTCTCCATTGCTTTTTTTAAAGCTGTCTCACTGTGTTAAACTCCTTTAACATAGTGAGACACTTTCTAAAAAGCAACGGAGATCTTGCTTTCTCCGTTGCTGTAAGAAAAAAAAAGACTTATACTAATGGAAAAAGTCCGGGTGACCGGACCTTTTTCCATTAGTATAAGTCTGATTTACAACATGCACGCTGACCAATCAGCGTGCACATTTTTGAATATTAATGGGGGGGGTCGTTGTATAATAACAATTAATTAAGTTCACTATTCCAATTAGTCTACCTTAAAGCTAGATTATTTTAGACTATTATTTATCTATGTATAGATAGTGAATTATTAAATATATAAAGACTATATTAGTATAGTAAATAGGAGAGAATTTAGAAAGGGAGACAAGATGCAGTTAAAATGAATAATGAGAAGAGAGAAGGAAAAGAGAAAATTAAGAGAAAATATGCATATACTATGTATGTTGATTTACAGTATAAATATTTTATGTGCTATATAACCCTTCTTCTGTGAAAGAAAAGTACCCTGTTTTACATATCTGAGGTAATGTGAAAACTCTCATGTGTCATCTATTTTCAAAAAATATAGATAAAGATTCCAGTAGTTAGTTACCTTTGTTTTAAAATTCCAAGCAGTAAAACTGGTCCTTTAAAGTAATGTTAAAACAATTCATATCATAGTAGATGCTTTGAGAGATTTGGCTGTAACAGTATCAGTCTTTTGCTTCTTCTTTTTGACATCTGTCCAGACATTTGCTTCTTTTGTTCTCTTGGGAGAAGGTGACATCCAATCCATATCTTCTGGTAAAGTAATCACATTATTAGTTTTAATAAATTATTCAATAAAAGTCCTCGTCTCGTTGGCATACATTACTCTTATCTTAGCTGGATATGCAAGTTGTGCCTTGATGTTATTTTGTTTCAGAAACTTTATCATTGGCCACACTTTTTTCCTTTGTTCCATTATTCTAGATGAATAGTCGTTATCAAATCTTATCAGGCTCTCTTTATATTTTAGAGGTGCCTTCCTCCAAGCAGATCTTAAAATCAGTTCCTTGTCCAAGTATGAAAGAAATTTGATAATTATTGACCTAGGAGGAGAGTTGGAGTTAGTGGCAGGTTTCCCAAGAGCTCTGTGTGCCCTTTCAATGCCAAAGGAAAGTCCTTCTTTTAAATTTAAAAAGTCAGGGATCCAGCTTGATAAATAGGAAATAATATCCTCATCTTCTGTGTTTTCAGGTAATCTGAAAATCCTGATGTTATTTCTCCTCTCCCTATTTTCTAAGTCATCTACTTTAATAACCAACCAAGTGTTTTGTTTAAGAAGCAGTTCTTTCTGTGATTCCTCTTTCTTAGGAATGCTTTCTAAGTCATTTAGAGAAACCTCTACTCCTGTTATCCTTGTCTGATGTTGTAGCATTTCCTTGAGGGTGTCAGCCTGTTTTTGACTGCTTGTTTTAAGATTTTCCAGGTTCTTTTTAAAATCATCCATCTTCAAAGACAACTCCTGCAGGGTAGATGCCATCTGTTGTAGTTCCTTCTTTAAGGCAGCATCCTGGTGAGAATTCTTTGAGTTGCTCATTTTAACAAGTGAATATATCTCCAAGCTTTTTGACAGGAAATTATTTGTAAAACCTCTCCAAAGTTTCTAATTATATAAATTAGTCCCTTATCTATAATATTTTAAACTTTGAAGAAAAAAAAAGAATATTTTCCTGTCTTATTTAACTAGTTATATGGAGCTCTAAAATACTGCTGCTTTCAGTTAGCCATTCATGCTCCGCCCCGTGGGGTCATGTTTCAATTGCACAAATACCAGGTATTGTAACAGGGGTGTGTACACTTTATATCCACTGTAGCTATAAGGAATCAGCTGTACCTGACCTGTATAACCAGCCTCCACCAACGATAATGTAATCTCCCTTGGTGGACAGCAGCAATACACAAAGCACATAATAGGTTTCTATAGTGGCTGTACAGGGACACATAGGTGCAGAGCACAACTTGGAAGCAAGTCCATCTCTATCTGAGCAAGCATGTAGGTTCACAGGTGACTTCCTGTAAGGCTGACTATGACTATAAATCAGACATATCCATACCACCAAAGCCATTTACAACAATGCCTCCACATATGTAGTCAGTCTCAGATGCAGTAACACAATTCAACCTGTACTGGGGGTAAAGTACACCTCATACACACATGCCATGGATACAGACAACCTGCATCAGACAGGTTATGTGGGAACAGTGCCATCCTGTCCACAATATTTGTACAGGGAGATATGCACATCAGCCACACTCCTGACCTCATCAGTGGTGAGCATATACATAATGCCTACTGATGGCAACAACAGCAAGTCTCCATGGGGCATGAGAACATCACAGCCTGCCTCCTACATGGGCTCAGACATGTGCTCACAGCTCCATCACACACTACAGTCAAACACAGACTAGCCACCATCCACATGGAAGATGGCCACTGTCATCCCTCTACACAGAAATGATTAGAGAATAGAGGATTATGCAATTAAGTGTCCAACACTGTGGGAATTAAACAGGTCAGGGCCAGGAGTGTAATGCAAGATGCCAAAGCTATGATAGCTTACAGTGTTATGGTGTACTCTGGATTATTTGCAAGTAATATCCACTGGTGGTGTGCAAGGGCCCAACCATATGAGGTCCTGTGACCTTTTCTCCTGTTTATGTCTTCTTGGGATGAGCTCCTCAGCTTGTATCAGTGGGGTCTGGGTGTCATTCTCTGTGGATGAGGAGTGTGCAGGTAAGGCCCCAGTGCACATCACTAGAACACTGTTACTTATCCATTTGTATTTGTAAAGTATCTACATGCATATGTCAGATAAGATAGTCTGTTGCTGGAGTGTAGTAATGCACAGATGTGTACAATCCCTAGTATTGGGGTTTGTACTGTTGATGTGCTGAAATGCTGCTTCCACCATGTACCAATGCTACAGGTGTGGCTATTGACATTACTTCTCTCCAACAACTATTTAGGTCCCATTGGTATACAACTGGGACAGCAGCCTGTAGCTGGTGAGTATGGAGTTGTTTTGTTCAGGTTTGCCAATACACCAGCCATGTTAAGGCCATGCTATTTGCCGTGCACACATTTAGCACACCTACACATAATGCATGCTGTACATGTTCATTTTTGTTGGTGTTAACTGCACTGCATCACAATGGTCACCATGGTGGCATATCTCAAGGGTATATAAGATTCCTGAAGTATACCTCACAACCTGCCAGTGCAAGATGTGTGGACAGAGATAAACAAAATGGTGGGGAAAATGGCCTACAGTAGGGACATATATGAACCATTACCCTTATACAGTGGATATAACAGTGTATGCACCACTATTACAATGGCAACTGTTCCTGATATATACAACGGCAGACCACAATAACACATTCCACACATTTTACAACCTGTAATGTGATCCTAACATGAGCAATGAATGTGTAATAAAGAATCCTATGTTAGGACAACAAATATGGGGTATACAAACCTTACAAAACACTGGAAGCATATGTGTGCGCACATTCCAAATAACATATTGTGGAGACAGCTTGTGATGTACTGACAGCATTCACTCCTCTTGAGTATACACCTGCCATCAATTACAGGGCCTCAATGTCACACCAAGTAATGGTCTGCTGCCCATGAAATATGTCCATGACATTTGCCCAGTCACCTGCAACAGAGGCAGCCATGGCTTGCATACATCTTACAAAGCATGAAATGGATCCTATATTTGAAAGGAAGCAGTCAGGAGTGGGAAAAGTAACCTTATCTCACCATTGCATATTTCATGGCAAACAGTGCAGACAGTGATCTAGAGGTGTATTAAGTGTGGGACAACAGTGATGTAGAAAAGAAACAGATGCCCATCCAAAACAGATGACAAATCATGTTTCAAACTGGTCATGGAGGCTGCCCAGAGACATGCAGCAACACTGAGAGAGTTGCAGTAATGTCTAGCAAGTACTGCCTGTGTAGTACCTGTGTCAACAATCACCTGGATTCTGCATAAGTGTGGCCTATGGGTTAGGGTAATTAGACGGAAGATGTGTCGCACACGAAACATCATCCAGGGCTCTGTACAGGTAGCATAAGCATAACATCAAGTCTCCCAAAGGCATGTGTTGCAATGTGTAATGATGTCATGAGACCAAACCTATAGACTGTATTCATAAAGATATGTGTGGTGCACAAACAACACCTCACTCCACATTAGGGCCACCATACCAACTTTTACCTTGCTGGTGCCAGTGTACACCTTTAGGGATGCTGTTCATTAGCTGGAACTAGGCCAGTAGACATGGTGAGTGGAATTTGGAGCACTGCAAAATAACACTCATGTGTGGCCCATAGTTGTTAAGCATCTGCAATAAGGCTGAGGATGAGGAGGGGTGTCAGCTTCAAACACAAGAGTGAACTGAAACATACATCCAAAGCTAGATAAGAATGGCTGTATCTGAACACAGTCAAGGTTATGAATTGTGACAGACATAACCCAGATTCCACACCAATAGTGAAGCCACTGTGTGACCTCCAAGGGCTGTGCACATGAGCTGACCTTGCAATCTGGCATAGTTGGGGGACCTTTGTTGGGCAGACAGACCAAATAATGCCAAGTAAAGATGGGCCATGCTAGTATACCCCTTCCAGGAATAGCGACTGCTGTAGTTCACTTAACAGGTGCTGCAAAAAACCATTGTGTTAACTGTATGCATACTTATGCAACATATTGTATGCATCTCATTCAGCATCTGCATGACTAACACATTTGTTTGATACTGCATTGGATTGCATAGGTCATATGTCACAAATCAGGTGTGTGTAATGTTAACATATGCAGTATTGTGGCCCCATTGCATATTATGGAAGTGGCTGGCATGTCAACAAGGGTGTGTACACTCCTCATATCCACATTACGCTTTGAAGGTTGTCAGTGTAATCAGATTTTGTTGCTCATACATGCACTGCTGCTGATGAGATCTGCAAATCAGAGGTCAGGCATTAACTATTGACATCAGTCCTCATATCATCCCAGGTATGTGTCAGACAAACACATAGGGGCTGAGAGCAACAGAGCAAACATAACTGCCACACATATACACATTCAGCAGTGGTGTGTACACTTGTGAGGTATGGTGCACAGTACATGCCAGCGTGCTGTACAGGTGCACAGCAATACTGTGTACATGGGTGCAGTGTGTTCCAGGGGAAGGGGCATCACCTACTAACACAACTCATGCATCACAGTGATGTATAATGTTGGTGACAAGGATTACGAATGGCTGTAGTGCATGCTGTTGAGTGCCATATGTCATGCATGTCAACTGTTGGGTAATGAGGTCTGTGTAATATCTTTGTGCCACCTCACCTGTAAGTAAGTATGTGTGTGTGTGTGTGTGTGTGTGTGTGTGTGTGTGTGTGTGTGTGTGTGTGTGTGTGTGTGTGTGTGTGTGTGTGTGTGTGTGTGTGTGTGTGTGTGTGTGTGTGTGTGTGTGTGTGTGTGTAGAATTAGACCATAATGTACAGTTCTTAATTTAAATTTCTTGTCTGCCTCTCACAGGTGGTGAGGTGGGTCAGGGTCCCTCCTGCAGGCAAACTGATGTCAGTGTCCATACAGACTCTGACAATGATGATATGATAGGCATAGTGAGGCACAGGCAGGGTTGTCAGAGGCTGAATCTGTGCTATTGGTTAGCATCCCAATTTTATCCACCCCATCACCACACGCAGTCACAATGCCGACACATACCCATCCCCAGTGGCCATAGATGAGGGACAGTTAGTGGGTGGAGGCAAGGGACAGGAAAGTGTGGTGACTATGGCAAATGTGTCTGTACACAGCAGCCATAGCCAGATGACTGGTGAGGTCCCACACAGGCAGATAGACAGGGGTGCTCGTAGGAGGGCTGCTGGCCATCACGCCCCTGGCAGAAGTGACACAGCAGGTGTCACCAGACACATGTTTTGGGCCATCATGGAGGCACAGGCATGTATGGAACATTACGCCAGAGATAGTCTGAGGCTCCAGAGGGCTACTCTTCCTGCTGTACGTGACTACATCTGTGATCATGCAGATGTCCACTGTTATTTTGCAGAGGTCATGGATAGATGGTTGGGTGAGATGGTGGGAATCCTCAACCATGTGGTGTCTGTGGTAAAGCATGTGGTGGGAGTAGGGCATAGGCCACATGGACATAGGTCAGCAACACCAACAGGTGGAGGTCTACGTGGACATGCAACATCTCACTCCTGTGCCTATAGTGGCAGTACCAGCACCAGCACTACGGGGAGGGAGCTGTCCACACCACACTGCAGTAGGCCATGTGCACGTGGTCCTGGCCAGTCCCAACAGGGACCTGGATCCAGTCGACAATTGTCATCATCAGGCGTGAGTACCATATCTTGGCTTCTGCCTGATGGTGCCCATGCAACCCCTGGTAGGCGCAGTTCCCATGTCCATGGCTAGACACAGTGAACTGTACACCCTGCCATGTATGATCCGCAGCTGTCCAACATACCCCTGTATAGGGCAACCACATGGCAGAACTGTGTGCATCCATACACGCACACATCACCATTACAGCTAGGGTACCTCCATACCTACGCACACCATGTCTGCACAGGCCATTTAATAAACAACCCCCTAACCCACAAACATGATGTCAGCCAAATGGCTCAACCTAGGCCTGTTACAAACCCATACCACACCCTGTGCATATGATGATACCTGTGCCACATCCCTGTCATCCATACCATCGATGCAGGGACATGCTAATATGGTTCTGATGCACAGGGTGAATGTACTAAAGTTTAGCAATGTAATGTTGTTTAAAGTGTTGTCAGCTGGAATGTTTAATATTTACATGTCAAGGTGTGTAGCTGTCCAGCCATGATACATTATTGCTGTCATTAACACTGACTGAATGTGGTCTCATAATGTATTCTGTTTGTGTTCTAGGTGTGTGAGTGTCAGGAGGATATTGGTCTGCTGTCTTTTCCTACAAGGGGTGTGGCACTGTGGTAGCACATTGACTGTGTCATATCCTGGGTACAGGTGAACACAAGTAACAGGTCTGTATAACAGTTACTGCATGTGCCACATGGCTGATAGATCTGACGGGTGTATACAGGTGAGTGCATGGTGGCTGATGTAAGCAGCTCTTCTACAGTTGACAATGGTAAGTGTACTGGGTGGCACACACCAAATGTTTGTGAATAACACACACACAGATGCTTTTATGTTGATGCAATACACAGAGAATACTGTTCACATGGATGTACTTCATTTTGCTGAGAACTCATTTTCGCCTATGTAATTCCACCAAGACCAAATTGCCAAAACATCACATCAGTAAATAATCAGTCCGTCAAATTTAATTCCATTGGAAATGGTACTAGCAGAGTATATGTCCTTTTCCCCAAGGTAGTGCAATCCTGGAGTTGGTATACATAGGTGTGCTGGTGTGGGGGGTACAGCCCCCCACTTTAGAGGGTGTAGGGTGGTGTAGAACCACACATAGTGTGATTAACAACTACTTAACCTCTTAACATAAACTGGACAGTATAACAGCACACCAAGCAGGAGGATACGCACAACAATACCCCCAATGTGGGTGGATTTGCCCACAACAACCACACCCAACTATATATACCAACTCCAGTATCACTGTCCAGCTGTATAGTGGGGAAAAGGGCATTTATACATTCACTACTAGTTTTGATGGAATGAATTTCCACAAGATAATTGCTTTGCAATGTTACCTTTTGCCAGTTAGTTCTTGGACAAATGATCTCCTGGGAAATATATTTTCTGCAAACTGAAGTAGATCCCTTCACATACACACACACTTACTTGGCAATACTGAGATTAGAACCCATACCTAGGTACTTATTGCTACTAATGTGTTTGGCCTTAATTGCACACACAACAGAGATTGTAGGGTGAGGTGTGTCCTGAGCTTCCTGTAAAGTGAACAACATCACCAGGGCTTGTACAGTATGGTAATGGGAAATGTACTGGGTGTTAATGGACAATACATAGTATAACATACTGACATATACATATTGACAAACGCATGCAGTCATAGACACATTTGACAGACCTGAGTTTAGCAGTGCTGACTACTTTGTCAGTGAGTCCATACTGTTACAGAGTTTTTGCACACAGCACATGCATCATTGGGCTGAAGAGTGTCATCTGTTACCTGTATGGTTGATGGTGACAGTGGTTCTCATACAGTGGACCTTGGGACATGTACTGGTGGTACCATGGTGTAAAGACAGAATACTTAGTACCCCCACCCCACATTGGATATTGTACTCACTGAAACCCATGATAATGATCTGACATACCCACAATCACACATTTACAAGGACTGCAATACAAATAATTGTCTATCTAATTATTGCTGCTATAGGGATATGCATTTATTGCAACCGCCACAAGGATAGTAGGGTGAGGGTTTGTCATACCTCTCTTAATTGTCAGCAACATCACCATCCCTTGTAATGTACAGCAAGATTTAGTATATTTGGAGAATGTGGCCTCAGAATGCTGTCTCCTACAAATATGCACACTCACACACACTTGCACACACATACACACACACACACACACACACACACACACACACACACACACACACACACACACACACACACACATACTCACATTTGCCAGGACTCAGAGGGTAACACATGCCTATCTACCCATTTGTAGAACAGTGTTATGCTGGTAGTGCAAGCTCCAAGTAGCCCATAGGGTGAAGAGTGTCACAAGGTAAATTTAATGTGAATTACAGCAGCAGCCCTTTCTAAGTATAGCAATGCGGGGTGTAGTGGGTGAGAAGGCCCTCAGAGTATTTTCAACTACAAGTTTACAAACACACAAACACTGTTATGCTCAGTAATGCAGACAGACACATTTGTCAGCACTGAGGTCCATAGGTGCAGGTGTTCCTAGGTGTGTACCAGGCTAATGTCCATGGAGAGATGAGAAGTGTAGGGCATGTGAGTACATTGGTATCATGCCACCTGACATTTGTCAGCAGGCCATCTATCAACTAATGCCACTTGAGTGATCCCCAGGGTGACAGTTAAATTCAACATCCACTCATCTGGTTTTCTCTTGAAGAGGGCCAGTGAGGTGCTCTAATCGACATGTATACAACATATATTGCATAACATGGCCATTGTCTGGGTTAGAGACCTGTACCCAAACATGTTCTGTTAACCGTGGTAGTCTGGTTGAGGTATCCATGGCATGTGGTGCATACAGAGTGGGGTTTCCTAGCTGTGGCATTCATAACACAGGCAGACATGTCAGTGTCAGTGAATCAGAGATTGCCTGTAAGCAGCCAAGATGAATATCTGACATCTGCACATCTGTACAGAGGACAGACAGAAACTAGATAGCTAACAGGTTATGCATTAGGATGAATGTTATGAAAGACAGACATCTGAAACTGATAGGTATGCCATTACTCAATGACATGTCCTAAAGACATAGTAGTCTACAGTTAATATCAACATATCAGATCAATATCCAATAGGAGATACATAAAAACATACAGCTCAATCACCAAGAGCATGATAGTCAGTACTCAAAGTCCAGCTTTGCATGCAGGGGTGTATGGTTCCAGTACTACAATCTGCAATCTACTCTTACTTGGAAAAGCACTGTTAAAAGTAGTACCATAATGATACAATAAATGCAAGTGTGACTGCATATAACCTGGGATACTACCCAAGTATGAAACACATACAAAGAGAAAAGATTGTGGTACTACCCATGTATGCTCAGGTGTTCCATACAGTATACTCACACCTCTTGCTACTGTAATGACAGCACATAGAAGCATGTTATGTACATGGAATTAAATACACTTATTAAAGATGTCATTACCCTGGAATGTGATCACTAGTTACCAGGGCTGGGCTATGCTTAGCAGGTTTAAGCATTGCTTAAATGTAAATGGTGAAAAGATTTGCTCACTGATAAGTGAAGCCTACATGGTGTAAGCACATATTTGTTTAACCGTATGTAGGAAGCGCTTACCGTCATGCAAACCTGAGCAAACCCGCTTAAAGCCACTTTTAAAGCGCCTTAATCACCCTGTCTCCATTAGCCCTTGTTCTGCCCAGCAACAAAATAAATAGCCCATGCAGGTCATGAACCCAAGACCCCTGTAAACTATAATCACAGCACTTAACCACTATACCATCTGAGCTGTAAGAATGTCTGTTGCTTTTTCAAATATATTCAGTACATGTACTGAATAGTAGTGAACAACTGCTTTGAGTACTACAATTGTTTACTACTTATTAGTGAAAACAGTGTGGAATCAGTCATGTTTCTATATCAAAATATACACATATCAGATAAATATGGTGAAATACTTCTGAGAAGGAATATACAACACACATGTTTATACATAAAAAGGATATATATATATATATATATATATATATATATATATATATATATATCATCATCATCTTTTTTTGGTTGTTCCCGTTAGGGGACCCCACAGCGGATCATCTGTTTCCATTTCTTCCTGTCTTCTGCATCATGCTCTTTCACACCATCCGCCTGCAAGTCCTCTCTCACCATATCCATAAACCTTATCTTAGGCCTTCCTCTTTTCCTCTTACCTGGCAGCTCCATCCTTAGCATCCTTTTCCCAATATATCCAGCACCCCTCCTCAGCACATGTCCAAACCAATGCAATCTCGCCTCTCTTGCTTTGTCTCCAAACTGTCCAACTTGAGCTGACCCTCTAATATACTGATTCCTAATCCTGTCCATCCTAGTCACACCCAGTGCAAATCTTAACATCTTTAACTCTGCCACATCCAGCTCTGACTCCTGTCTTTTTGTCAATGCCACCGTCTCCAACCCATATAACATAGCTGGTCTCACTACCCTCTTATAGACCTTCCCTTTCACTCTTACTGATACCCGTCTGTCACAAATCACTCCTGACACTCTTTTCCACCCATTCCACCCTGCCTGTACTCTCTTTTTCACCTCTCTTCCACACTCATCATTACTCTGAACTGTTGATCCCAAGTACTTAAACTCATCCACCTTTACCAACTCTACTCCCTGCATCCTCACCATTCCTCTACCCTCCCTCTCATTAACACACATATATTATGTTTTAGCCCTGCTGACCTTCATTCCTCTCCTCTCTAAAGCATATCTCCACCTCTCCAGGGTCTCCTCAACCTGGTCCCTACTCTCACTACATATCACAATGTCATCTGCGAACATCATAGTCCATGGGGCCTCCTGTCTGATCTCATCTGTCAACCTGTACATCACCACTGCAAATAAGAAAGGGCTCAGAGCTGAACCTTGATATAATCCCACCTCCACCTTAAACGTATATATATATATATATATATATATATATATATATATATATATATATATATATATAACATATGCCCATAACATGCAGTGGAGTCATAGTCATACCTCAGCACCATAACTCTTAACCTCTTAGTGCAAGGGAAGATAATGTAAGTATTGCAGTTATAAATTTAGAATGTTGCTACAGTAACAGGGTTTGTGTCAACATACATGTTCTGAAGGAAGGCTCTTCTGAAACTGACATATGCCATCAGTTACTGACAGACATCATAAAATCATCATAGTGAAGTACCGCACAAATCACAGTAATGATCATGTGGAATACAGCAGAAATATGAGCAATAAACATGGACAGTCTGAAACAATCTGGTCAGTTGAGAGGTATACACAGAACTCCTAAGTGCAAGAAATGTGGACCAAGCCTGACAAAGAGAATGTTTAAAGCCATGAAAATGGGGATATATCACAAATACTGGAGTAGATAAACTCACACAGTTGATGCATTCACACCCTCCAGTCTGTCCTAACATATGGAGGAGCAGAGGTCCCAAGCCCACATACTTCCCACTAGTTAGTGACATACATCTTCACAGTATCCTACTGCTTTGTCAGAAATACACAGCACGTATGGTGGCCAGGCAACAGTACATCTGACAAATATCTGGACATAACATCACACTATGGTAAATACACTGAGCTCCTAGGCATGTCACCAAGCACTGTCTAAACTAAAAGCAGACTGCCACAACACTAACCCAATTTTCCTGTGGGAGAATACATATGTATTTGCAAATAAAGCAGGCAATACAGGCATGTAACAGCACAGAGTAACATACATCAGTGTGAAAGTGTATACCCACAACCAATTTCAACACAGTCATAGTCACATAATGGTAAGTCTAATTAATAGTACAGTATATGGACTGTGTGAACAAAACCCATCAGCATGTTTGCCACTCACACACTAACCCTGCATATACTGGCCCAACGCACAGTGTAGTCTGCTGCCTGACTGTGTTATGGGACATGTCTCAATCTGGTCCTACAAACATATAAGCTGATAGGGTACCAGAAACTGGAGCAGCATGCAATGTCAGATAGAACAGGACCAAGAACACTGACATCTACCCCATTCTGTACACAGGCCAAATAACATAGTCACAATACACTGCTACACAATACTTACACTCTGTCAACAATCACCATAAGTACACAGACCTCACTACTGTACAGACTACAACAGAATGTCCAGGTTTTGTCCTCAAATATAAGGCTTCCTATACATAACATGTCTGGCAGTCTGATATATCATTGGCTTGATATCAGGAATGATGTCAGTAATTAATGATATACTGTACATATCCACCTCTTACTGCATGACATATGGACAAAGGGTGACAGACTTGGGGGACAGAGGCACAAACACAGGGCCATTATTAACATATTGCTGTTATATATATAGTGACCCATAACAGGAACAGTTCACTTGTAAAACCATGCATCTGGACTCATGTATTGCACCTACAAGGCAGGCCACCTGTGAAGGTGGCAGACGTTGTATCAGCATGATGTTTCAGTCAGGTATGATACCTCATGCTGCCATATGTGTCAGTACACTCACTGTGGCCTATTTGTCTATAATATCACATCCATGGGCATTCTTAAGGCACACAGACCATTTCCAACCATGTATAGGTTGCAAACATATGACTATGCCAGACACATCAGTACAGAGGACTGAACAATGGTTTAACCTAGTGCATGTGAGGCAGATGCTGTTACCACACTATATAAAGTAATGGCAGTGGGAGGTAGTCACCAGCCATGTATGGTATACACATCAAAATGGTATAAGCCATGCAAGATATGATCCTCACACACACAAACAGTTGCCAGCATATGGATTAGAACTCCTGCTTATCTAGGTATGTCTACTATAGTGTTACGCAGTTACCGCATGCACTACAGAGCTTACAGAACGTTCACCTGGCCAAAGCCACTGGTAACTGCACAGCTGTGATAAAGTATTACAGGTGGCAGACAGTCTGCCTTCTGTTCCGCCTGTACATCATGCTAGTTCTTCCTGTCTTTCATTTCAACTAGCGTTATTGCTTGGCACTTCACCAGGTTATTGTATCAGGAAGAATGGCACACCTGGGAGCCATCAGCAGTACTCCTTCATCACAGAAGTAGCCCCAGTACTTGGTAGTTATGTACACCCCTCCTGGCATGTTTGAGGGTGGTTATCTGTGCTTTCACCCATTAACCTGGAGTACTTGTCCATTCTGAGGCACTGTTGCAACTGCCTCATGTACATAGACAACCCCCCTATAAACTCCAAACATGCAGACCTGTGAGGGTCATATGCACTCTCCAGCAAAGATTGGACTAGCAGGTCATAAGGATATGATCAACACTTGCACCACACCATGTGGAACACTTAGCTCACCATGACACCCACTTTGACAGCCATGACATACAGTGAAAAGCCACACACCCACCTTCCCAGAGGTACTCAATGGACATTTACCCAAACAGCATAGACCAGCAAGACAGACACCCACTCAGATGCCATGGCATGCCACATGCCAAGGAACACATATTTAACCTACACAGTGTGCCCCTCAACCTAAGCTCCTAAGGCTAACCAACTTGCACAATACAATGATCATGGGCAACTCAGTACTGAGGCACACACATATCCCACTCACTAAGCTGAATATGGAGCAGGTAATAGCCAAATATATATCACATCCCAGCATCCAACACATGACACAGCCAGTCATGGCACTCCACAACAACTATGAGTATCACTCTGTATCCATGTGGGTGTGAATGACTTAACAAGAGACATGGTTGAACTCTCTGATTATGTGGTCCATACAGGTGTGACAGTAGCCCTGGGCAGTGTACTGCTGTCACCCAGAATGATGCTGCAGTATTATCAACAGATTGACTGCAACATCGGCTTATGTATTATGTGTCATTCTCAGGGGAGCCAGTACCTCTCTGCTTGGGAAGATATGACTGGCAAAACCCAATGACCTGCCACAGATGTCTTACATCTGTCAACACTGGATTTCCAGGTACTGGCTAAGTGTCTTGCCACTCCTATGATGCCTTATTAGGCAGTGTTCCTGATGTTATTACCACCATAACAGCTTCACATGTATGCAATCTGAGGGTCATGCTGCTCAACAGTAGACATCCAACTGTCAGGATTTAGTCACTCAGAGCAGTTGTTGAAGTGGAGGACATGTCTGCTGTAATGGAGAGGTGGTTCACAGCAGCAGACAGCAGACCTGCAGTATCAGGCTATGATGCATTCCACATCTGTCAGGCCCCAAACATGGACCACACTACACCTCCACAGGTGGTGTTGTCTCCCTATTCATTATGGGTAGGAACACCTCCAGACTAGTATCCCTCATAATGCATTGGAGATACTTCCAGTAAAACTGCCTTGGGTTAATAATGCAACCCAAACCATAGCCTGCTATGGCTCCACATCTAGGTCCCTAGACTGTCAATGCACTTTCCTCAACACCCGACCATCTATGATGGTCCAACACAACACTGATATAGTATGAGTCTTCAAGTACCCCTCAATCACCTGGGGAAAGTGACCAAGCACCAGTACAGTGACCCAACACTTCTGGGAGTCATCATTTCCATTGCCCTGGACAAGCTCATACTGACCCCTGGTACAGGATGCAACAACCTTGACCTGTGCTGACTACTTAGATATTGGACTGTTGCTCATCCACAGATTGCAATCTCTGCATGGTGAGAATCATACAGGCTGTAATCAACTTGGAACTCAACAAGTCAACCACACACCCCACAAAGGTAACCACCTTGCAAAACCATTCCAAAGCTGGCTTTGCAACCATGAAAACAAGGATGGATGTCTTCACTGCAGCCATGGCAATGAGAAACGGCTGCATGATTGTGGAATCATGCACATATGCACTGTACAAACAGATATATAAATGCATGGTACTGACCAGAGCCAACCGAACCCAGACACTGTCCTCCAAACATTGGGAGACAATGTGATGGTCCCCTGTCATTACTAAGGTCTACATCAGAAGGAGGACACTGTTGCAGAAAAAGGTGGTGTCCCATGACTGTTGGACTCCCTTATAAGCCTCAAACACAACTTTGGATCCCTACAGGCATCTATGATGGCAGAGATGCAGCAGACAATGATGACAGTCACAACAGCCTTTGATAGTTACATCAACAACCTCCACAGCATTAAACACAAGTGCTGTGAGTCACTGCACAATGCTAATACCTATCTTGAGACAGCAGATATTGGCCACAGTCTTGGCAACACATTTAGTGCCAGCTTTACCCCTCTCTCCCCCAACAAGTGAAGTGCTGAGTGAATGTGTTCTCACATGCTGTATCCCATTTCTTTTCTAGGCATCTGCGTGTCACCAAGATGTGGAACTGCAGCATGACCATGGGGTATGGCAGTGTGGTGACACATCCACCATGTCATAGACAGGGTAGAGTATGTGCACGGAAATCCCCGGTCTGTAACATAGTGATTGCATATGCCTCACAGATTATAGGGCTGAGGGTTGTACATAGGCATATGTTGATTTACATCTGTTGTAGAATGGAGAATGGTATGTATTGTGGTTTGGACACACCTCCGATTGCTAATAACCACAGCCACAGGGGATATTCATCAAACAAACACACTGGGATTACTATTCACACACACACACACACACACACACACACACACACACACACACACACACACACACACACACACACACACACATTTGCCAGTACTGAGATCCATGGGTTCATTGCTTCATAGGTGTGTAGTAGGTGAATAGGCCTGAAGACTGTACAAGGCTAGCTCAAGGAATACCCTGGCATCAGTCCCTAGTGTGGCTCAGGAGTATAGTCACTAATGTGGTCCCCAGGGGTGGGTATTGCATTCACCATCTACTCATCCAGATTTCTACTGCAGGTGGCCAGTGCTGCACATGTATGTGATTTATATTCCATAACATGGACAGTGTCTGGGCTGTGCACATGTCTCACATGCATGTTCTTTGAAGTGTGGAAGTATGCTTGAGGTCTCTGGAACATGTTGTGTGGACAGATTGGTATCTTCAGAAGTAGTATTCCTGACCACGTTTGTTGAGACTTGGCTATTTAATTGAGGTAGTGGTAGTAATTGCACCTACATAGACAGTATGATACAGGGATTCATTGGAGTTATTGGTGTCTGTCCATACAGGGCATGTATATAAGGCATGGTATTCCGTTTATGGGGTATGTTTGCCGACTCTACGGTTGTTGCAGGTGTCCAGTGGGGACTATGGCAAAAGGGCCACTGTACACATTGATTGGGCTACTGAGGGGATGGATCAGGGTTCCATGTCCTTTTACTTACTGCATAACACACACTCCATCATGAGATGTAACACATCAAAGTACTTTCTGATGTCAGTGGCACTGTTGTGGTCAATAGGCATGTAATCCACTGCAATAACATCATGGGTCATATCTGGAAGGCAATTCGCAGGAGAACTACCTATATAGTGGTTGCTGCCTAGCCAAGTGTGTTTGTGTATGATCCGTGGGTGAGTGGTCTCTGAGTATTATAAGGGTTGCCTGTATTGTTCACTAATCCATACTGTCACATAGTCATTGCACATGGCACTAGACATTTATGGCTGTGGATTGTCTACACCATCCTCTACAGTGTTTGACAACTGTTGGCCTTGTAATGTGGACATTGGGACATACAGGTCCTCAATATTGCAAACTCAATGTTACAAAACCTGCCCTGCAATGGATCCTGTTATTACACAATCACATCAACACCCACACAGGATACTGATGACACACACACACACACACACACACACACACACACACACACTTGCCAGTACTGAGTTTCAACTCCCTACCAAGCTATGTATTGCTATTACAGTGTTACGCATTTATCACACATGCCACAGAGCTTATATGTTGGAGAGCAGTCCAAAGGTATCTTTGAAGGTGAGTGACATCAGCAGCAGTGCTAAAGGAGGGGTAAAGGAAGTGTAGTAAGTGTGAATGACCCCCAAATCAGGTGTCAACAAAGACACACACACTCTCTCACACAAATACATACATTTTCACAGTTGCCAAGACCAGGATTAGAACTCATACCTAACTAGTTTGCTACACTACAGTATTATGCTCCATGGAGCTTATAAGGCTGATACTTGCCCAAAGGGTTATTTCAAGGTGACTGACATCAGCAGGAGTGCTAAAGTAGGGCAATGGGAAGTGTAGTGAGTGTGAATGACCTCAAAATCATTCATCTCCAAACACATAAACACACACACACACACACACACACACACACACACACACACACACACACACACACACACACACACACACACACACACACACACACACACACACACACACACACACACACACACACACACACACACACACACACACACACACACTTGACATGTCTGGGATTAGAACTCCTACCTAACTAGTTTGCTGTACTATAGTATTATGCAATTATCACGAGCGCCAGGGAACTTATAGACCTGAGATGAGACTTGACCAAATGGTTATTTCAAGGTGACTGACATCAGCAAGAGTGCTAAAGTAGGGCAATGGGAGGTGTAGTGAGTGTGAATGGCCTCAAAATCATTCATCTCCAAACACACACACGGTTTAACAGTTGTCTTGTCTGGGATTAGAACTACTACCTAGCTAGTTTGCTACACTACAGTATTGCGCAGTTATCACAAGTGCCATGGAGCTTATAGGGTTGAGACTTGCCAAAAGGGTTA
The DNA here is from genome assembly GCF_019279795.1 of Protopterus annectens. Classification (NCBI taxonomy): domain Eukaryota; kingdom Metazoa; phylum Chordata; order Ceratodontiformes; family Protopteridae; genus Protopterus; species Protopterus annectens. The sequence goes on along the minus strand of NC_056733.1, from coordinate 1,892,353,695 downwards.
TTTCAAGGTGACTGACATCAGCAGGAGTGCTAACATGGGCAATGGGAAGTGCATTGTGTGTGAATGGGCCATAAATCATTCCTATGGAAACACACACACACACACTCACTCACACACAACTTTACATTTGACAGGACTGAGTTTACAAATCCTACATGAATACTTATTTTTTCTATAGTGTTATACAGTTATCACAAGCACCACAGACACTATAAGGCTTGGGCTACCAAAAGGAATGGCTACAGTGATTGACATCAGCACATCATGTGTTATAGGCCAATTGGATGTGTAGTGGGTGAAACAGGCCTCATAGATTCATAGGTTCATACGTAGGTACTAGGCTATTGGCCCTAGGGCCTATATAAGCCTAGCCAAAAAGGTACCCTGGCTTTCACACCCCAAGAAAATTATTTTCCTATGTCCCTGTCAAGCAGAGCCACAGAAGTGATCCCTGGGGTGAATTTCCTATTTCCCATCCAATCATCAAGATTTTTCTTGAAGAGTGCTAATGAGGAGCTCTGTTTGACATAGATAGGTAGTCTGTTCCAGAGTATGGGAAGTCTCTGGGACAGGAATCTACCCTCCAGCATGTCCTGTTTATTGTGGTGACAAGGTTTAGGTCCCTAGAGCGTGTAGCTCAGAGGGACTGGGATTTCTTTAAGTGGAGCATGTCCAACAACTCTGGGTTTGACATAGCTTTGTATGTTAGGCAGAGATCACCTCTGAGTAGGCGATATGCAACGGAGTAAAGATGGAGTTTTTTGAGATGGTCTGCGTAGGGCATCTGTTTGAGGCCAGTAACCCTCTTTGTGAGGTATTTCTGTGGCCTTTCCAGTTGTTGTACATGTCTTGTGAGGTACATACCAAAAGGGGCATTGTACCCTATAATGGGTCTAATGAGTGATGAGTAGAGGGGAACAATGACCTCTTTTTTCTCGATGAGAAACCTTTTGTGATGAGGTGTGCCACATAGAAGGATTTCCTGACCACTGTGACGATGTGATTATCCAAGGAGAGACTACTGTCCACCTTTGTCCCAAGGTCTCTTATCACACTTTTAAGTAGACTACCACCTATGTGGTAGTTTATGGGTACAGAGTTTTTACCAAAGGGGATGACAATGCACTTTTTGGCATTGAGCTTGAGGCCATGGCTTTGAAATCAGGCATCTGTCTCAGTGAGGCCCTTTTGTAGGATGTCCACATCATTAGGAGTTTCGATTATGTCTCCTAGTTTGCAGTCATCTGTGAACTTAGTTAGCCAAAGACCTTCTGTGTCAGTCTGTACTTCAGAGAAGTAGATACCAAACAGGAGAGGACCCAAGACTGAACCCTGTGGTACTCCACTTGTCACTAGTCTGAAATCTGATTTGGAGTCTGCTACTTTCATAGTGTGGGTTCTGTCAGTAAGCCAGTTAGCAATCCATCTTGTGACATAGGTTCATAGGTTCATAGGTTCATACTAGGCTATCTGCCCTAGGGCATTTTTAAGCCTAGCCAGAGTGTGTTTGGCTTTCGTCACCCATTTTAAATTAATTTTGCTATGCCCTTTTTTGAGGTTAGTATACTGTGCCTCTGTCTAACAGTGACACAGAAGTGATACCCGGGGTAAACCTACAATCTCCCATCCACTCATCAAGATTCCTCTTGAAGAGAGTCAATGAGGGACTCTGCCTAACCTGGACTGGGATTTTATTCCAGAGTGAAGGGAGCCTCTGGGTTATGAATCTGTCCCTCCAGTATGTTCTATTTATTTCATTGCTGAGGTTCAAGTCTCTCGAGTGCGTAGCTCGATGGGATTTGGATTTTCTGAGGTGCAGCATGTCCATTAATTCCGGGTTAGACATGGCTTTATATGTCAGGCACAGATCGCCTCTGAGCAGGTGGTATGCCACTGAGTAGAGCTGGAGTTTATTTAACCGGGCAGCATATGGCATCTGTTTGAGCACTTTGATCCTCTTGGTGAGGTACTTTTGGGGTCTTTCCAGTTGCTGCAAGTGTCTGGTAAGGTACATCCCAAAAGGGGCATTGTACTCAATTATGGGCCTGATGAGGGATGAGTAAAGAGGCACAATGACCTCCCCTGATCTAGATGTGAATCCCTTCATGATTAGGTGGGCTATATAAAATGTTCTTCTAACCACTTTGGCCACGTGGTTGTCAAATGAGAGATTGCTATCAACTTGGGTCCCCAGGTCCCTAATTACTTTTTCTGTACTTAATGGATTACCACCTATGTGGTAATTTGTGGGCACTTTGTTTTTGCCAAAGGGGATGACTATACACTTTTTGGCATTTAGCTTGAGGCCTTGGCTCTGGCACCAGTTGTCTTTTTCTATGAGGCCCTTTTGGAGGATGCTTGTGTCGGCTGGAGAGTCGATTATGGCACCCAGTTTGCAGTCATCTGCGAACTTGGTCAGCCACAGTCCTTCCGTGTTGGCCTGTACCTCCGAGAAATATATACCGAAGAAGAGAGGTCCCAGGACTGAGCCTTGTGGGATGCCACTTGTAACTGGTTTGGAGTCTGACATGGCTCCAGCCATGTGGGTTCTGTCCTTGAGCCAGTTTGCAACCCATCTAGTGACATAGGGGTTTATATTTAAGCTGGTGAGCTTATCTATAATGCCCGAGTGGGGTATTGTATCGAAGGCTTTTGCGAGATCCAGGTAGGCTGTGTGGACCACCTTCCCCTCGTCAATGGCCTTAGTGACTGTTTCAAAGAAATTGACCAGGTTTAAGAGGCAGGATCTGCCCTTAACAAAGCCGAACTGGGTAGGATCCAGTGTCTGTAGGTCCCCAATATCTTTATTTATGAGGTCCATGATGATCCTTTCCATAGCTTTGCAGACCAAGCTAGTCAGGCTTATGGGGCGATAGTTTCCAGGATCCATTGAGGCACCACCTTTGTGGAGAGGGACCACTGTTGCTGTACGCCACTCTTTGGGTACAGATCCTGTAGTAAGGCTGAGATTGAACAGTAGTTTTATGTTTGGGTTTAGCTCTTCTTGGAGTTCATGTAGGACACAGCCCGGGACACCGTCTGGTCCCATTGATGCTGTGTTTTTGCTTTGGAGAGGGGGGCTCTTACCTGAGCATCTGAGATGTCAGGTGGGCAGCACTCTGCTGGGATAGATATTTTCCCTTTTGGTGGGGGGGGGGGAGAAGTTTGTGCTGAACCTGTCAGCTAGGATGTTGGCAATGTCTGTGGGTTCGGTGTATTTTTTGTCATTTTGGACTAATTCTGAGCATATCTGGGAATTCCCACCCAGGTTCCTAACATAACTAAAGAAAGCCTTGTGATTATCCTTAGTGTCCTGTGCAATTTTTCTCTCGAAGCTGGCCTTAGACGATTTTATGAGTGCCCGTAGTTTTTTGCTAATACTGATCAGAGATGCCTTCCCTTTTTGGGATTTTGCTCTATCATGTAGTAGCTTCCTCCTTCTATTGTATAGTTTGTTTATGGCTGGGGTCCACCAGACAGGATGTCTGCCTTTGGAGGATTGGGTCTTGGTTTTATTTGGGATTGCAAGATCCATGGATTCCTGAAGGTGTTCATAGAATGTGTTTATAAAGGATTCTGCAGTCTGGGCATTTTCCACAGGCCGGGGGCTTTGAAGGATTCCACCTCGGTTTTGAGGAGTGTGAAATTTGCTTTAGAGAAGTTTTTCACTGTGGTTTTCTGGGCAGGGGTGGGGTGGGATGTGAATATCCAGTGAGATTAGTTTATGGTCTGATCTTACCAGTGAGGGATACACTTCTGGTCTGGAGCATAGAGTCCCCATGTTGGTGATGATCAGGTCCAGTATGTTTTCCCCTCTTGTGGGAGTGGTAACAAGTTGTTCCATAGCATTTGAGTTTATAAATTCTAGGAACCTTTGGGCTAGGGTGTTGGAGCTAGAGTAATGCTCCCAGTCTATGTTTGGGTAGTTGAAGTCGCCCAATATAATGGTGTTTAGAGAGACCTTCATATTTTCCAGTGTTCTCAGGAAGGCCAAGTGGGATTCCTGGGTTTGGGAGGGTGGTCTGTAGCAGGCTATAAACTGGAAGGCAGTTTTACCCACTGTTAGTTGCACATGGATAGTCTCTGATGCTTCGTGCTGTGCCACCAACCTGGAGGTGTGGGTATCTTTGACGAATATTGATACTCCCCCTCCTTTTGTGGTTCGGTCCAAGTTTTGGGACCGAAAAGCATGGTATGAGGTATAATCTGGTAGTGCTGGGGTGCTCTCGGGAGCCTTGAACCTGGTTTCTGTTACTGCACAGATATCGATGTTCTCCATGCTAAGGAGAGTTTTGAGTGCGTGCATCTTGAAGTTTAGACTTCTGGCATTGAGTAGCATTACTCTTAGTTTCTTATCCCTTGTGATACCTATGGAGGTGGGTTTGTCTTTTGAGCCTTGCCTAAAAAAGGCACTATGGGGGTAGCAAGAGCCTTTGCCAATATCCGAAAGCCCAGGGGTGACAGGTACAAGCCGTCCCTAATGAAGCATCGTGGCTTGTCGAGCATGTCATCCCAGGCTGACAGGCATTGGATCCCCTTTGAATGACACCAATATTTAAGCCAATTGTTGAAATTGATCATTTTGTCTTCATATTGTGGCATCATTCTTGGTGAGGGTAAGATGCTACTCAAGGTCAGGGTCATACCAGCCTGGGCTACATGCTCAGAGAGCTCCTCTATGTCTCTTTTCATGTAGTCCAGGGAGGTATGTCTCAGGTCATTCACACCAGCATGGACAATGACTGAGTCATATTTGTACTTGCCTTGGAGTGACCTGAGTGCTTGTGTTATGTGGCGGATCCTAGCGCCCGACAGGCAGCTCACCGTGACCTTCTCCTTGTTCACCCAGGTGAGCAGGACGTCAGTGTGCCTGATGATAGAGTCACCTATTACAAGTGTATCAGGTGTGTTGTTTAACCTTAAGGGCTGTGACTGTTCGGCACACTGGCTTGGTGAGCTATGTGTTGCACGTGTTTTGTTTTGGGGTAGCGGTTGCTTGGGTGTCTGCTTTGGAGGTCTCTGCTGCTTAGGCAGAGTTTTATTTAGAGCCTCTGAGTATGTTTTTGTGTGTTTATGTGTTTGGTTTGCTGTCGTGGTAGGTCTATGTGAGACTGGAATTGTAGTGAGTGTGGTTTCCTTCTCCTCCTGACTGGTTACACCAGTACTAAGTTGAGAGAGCTTAGCCTCCAGTTTGACTATATGGTTGCATCTGCAAGATTATATGGTTGCATCTGCAAGACATAGGAATTTATACCTAGTTTAGTGAGTTTATCTATAATTTTGGAGTGGGGGATGGTGTCAAATGCCTTGGCAAGATCTAGATAGGCTGTGTAAACCACCTTACCCTTATCTATGGGTTTGTTGACTGCTTCAAAGAAGTCTATCAGGTTTAGAAGACATGATCTGCCTTTTACAAACCTGAACTGTGTGGGGTCCAGAGTTTGAAGATCTCCAATGTCTTTGTTTATGAGTTCCATGATGATACATTCCATGGCCTTGCAGACCAGGCTTGTCAAGCTAATGGGGCAGTAGTTCCCGGGGTCTGTCGTGGCTCCCCCTTTGTGGAGTTGGATAACCATCACGGTGCACCATTCAATGGGCACAAAGCCTGGGGTGAGGCTATGACTGAACATGATACTTAGGTGGGGTGCCAGTTCATTCTGTAGTTCATGTAGAAGGCAGCCTGGGATGTTGTCAGGTCCCATGGATGCTGTGTTCTTGGCTTTGGAGAGTGAGGGTTTTACCTGTGCAGCCGTGATTACAGGAACTTTGCATTCTTCTGGTATAGAGATGGGCCCTTTAGGGGATGAGAGGGGGGTAAAGTTAGCACTGAAACTATCTGCCAGAATGTTGGCAATATCAGTTGGTTATGTATATTTAGTGCCATTGTGCTGTAACTCAGAGCAGATCTGAGTGTTGCCATTGAGATTCTTGATATAGATATAGAATGCTTTGTGGTTGTCTTTAGAATCAGTGGCAATAACTAGCTTTGGAGGATTTTATGAGGAATCTCAGCTGTCTGTCTCTCTCTTCACCACATATCTGTGTGTATATGTTTGACATATTATAGTCTGTTGGCCTTAGATATGTGTGAGTACTCCTATCCAATGTGTATGTGAAGCATACATGGTGTACAATTTGGTGTGTGTGCACAGACATCTGCAAATGACAGATATGTATAGCCACTGTGTTGTCAGACATGGGCTTCATTTCTCTATGTGTAGGAGCATGCCCAGTATGACCTTCTCTGTTGAGTGCGTGAATCCATTCCAGGTAGGGTTGTACTACAGTCCAGGGTTTGGTGTTCTACACCTGCAGCTAGCAAACTGTCTCTGCAGGATATCTGTAGATAGGTTGACAATATGGAGTCACAATGGGCGAAAGATAGGGGGATACTGTAATTATTGCTGTCTGTGCTGTTTGTGTTGCATGGTTGATGTTAGCAAAGGCATTCAGACATATACTGTTTTACACTGTGATGTATTATGTCATCAACTACTGACAAATATAATTATTTCTCACAGTTATTTACTGGGAAATACAAGATGAATGAACAGTATTGTGGGCAGCAGCCTACACATTCTTGCACACTCCTGCCATTGTGGAGGGGTAGCTACAGACATTTGCTGATGAGTCTGTGTAAAAGTCCATCACCTTGGTAGTAGGGTGGCTGAGGATCCCCTTCTTGTACATATATCTACTTAACAGAATGGTCATATCCTACTGTGGCCATACCTCTCAGCTGTACAGATTCAGCCAGGTTACCCAGAGGCAGGGCTCATATATCTGGTCAGTTCCCCTTCACATTGTGGTTTATGAGCAGGTTTGTAGCCACCTATTAATGGGTTTGTAGGTAGGGGTAGTATAGGCACACATCAGAGTTTCAGACTTAATACACTCCATGATGTTCATGTTTCTACACCCCCCTCTGTTAAGGTATCCTCTTCCTAACATTATGTGAGTGATATCTGAGAGGTATGCTTATAGTTGGCCCTTCATCCCAGCGGTATTTATGGATTGGTCCACAGTTCTTGCAGTAGGACATGGGAGGTATGCTACTGGGATTTGTCAACATGGCCTTGCATCTGTGTTCTGTTGACTGTCTTAGGTTGTTAGTTAGGACCCCATGAGATACCATACACTGGCACTATGGGTGAGGTGCAGGCCTTTGACAGAGGACTGTAGGCCATTTGGTAGTGATGCGGGCCATCTGTAGCAGGCCAGTGCATTCTGTCACTCCTACATTCCCAGGCTGCGAGCCAGTGGATTCCCCTGGGGTGACAGGGTAAGTGTGCGAGGTGTTATTGGCAATACTTCATGTCCATATTGATCCATTGGTCTGGATGCAGGCAGGGTACTGCTTACAGCTAGGGACACACTTGCATAGGACACATCTTCAGAATGCTGCATTATGTGGGTATTCCCATACAAAAGTGGGGTCATACTGTACTCATTCCCAACAGCAAGGATATGACCTGTGATAAACCTGTGGCTGATGGTGGGATGAGCTGAGTGCATGTGTGATATGGAAGCTACTTGCAGCTGACTCACAGATATACCTGGGACATTCCCCTTATGCTGCCTTGTACGTGGACATAGGCAGTCTCTCATTACTTTATAACTGTGCCTTCTGTGGTCTGCCAGTGATTGGCCAGACTACACCAGTATTCCATACTACATGGACAACTAATGTGCTGCAAACCTGTATGTACAATTCCAATGTTGTGTGCAGTTGACAGTTATATTATATGCACTCTGTCTAGGGTACTTCCACCTGTGTACTGTGTGTATGCATGGGCCCATGTTCATGACATGTCTATCTTTTAGACGGTGACAGATATTGACATCTGGACAGTGAGTATGGATGACTGCTGACATGGGTATCACTGAAAAGCATTGTGGTTGGCACTGCAGTTGTTGGAATATGGTCCTGTCACCCACAGTACTGCCCATAGGCCACTGAGACACAACCTTCCATGCCTACATGCTGACCACTTCCAGACAGTATTGAACCCACAACAACCTAAAACACATACCCCTGCATATTGTACACATGCAACAATCTATCTTGTAGATTGAGCCAGCTCAGGCAGTCTGTGCTCCACTGATATTACCCGTCACATTTACATGTTACTGCATTTCTACATAGGATTGTGGGGAGGCACACCTGATGACTTTAAACATTTGCTATGACTGCACTGGTATTTCAGGTACTCTGTTGGCTTCCATCTCATATTGTTTTCTGACCTATCATGCAGATTGTAGGCATGTCACTAGAGTACAGATCTTAGGTTTTATTGACCTACATTTCAGTTTCAGACTTCTTACCCTTCTGAACTAACATACACCTGCCAGACCTGTTGTAGTCTGTCTGTGTAAGTCTGGAGGGGGGCTGTTCACCATTGCCGTCATTTGAAGGTCTTAGCCCAGACTTTGTTTATGGTCATCTACACCTGTCCTACTGGCTGAGGCTGGTGGTGGGTATGTGAGCCTCACTGACATGCATGTGTGACACCCACAGTTATTTGGGCCACCACATGTACTGCAATGGGATTTGTCACCTTGTCTAGCACTGTCTAGTATGCTGACACCAGTATTTGTTGGGGATTTCACGCTACCCATTTAGGTGTCCACTATCTGCTGCCATCCCTTTCAGCCACCTGATTCCCATTGCATGCTTTCGTCCATACTATGGATGCAACTATCAGAACATACTACTCCATTCAGTAATTCATAGGAAGAATGACTTACATTGTGGCTGGGCCAGTACTGAGGTCGGTGCTGGAGGGCTGACTATGTTGGATGCACATAGTACACTCCCTATACATGGTAAAGCACAAGTAGTGCCCTCTTTGGCATCCCTTTTATTGTATGTGTGAGTCAGAGAGAGGTGTCATTCCCTGGGTCCCTACCATGTCAGTGTATGTGCTATGCATTGCCTCTTTGCCAAGGCCTGGGCATACTGGGGACATCTCCTTCTGCCTACAGGGGCAGGCTCAGGTAGTTCCTCCTCTGAGTCACTCTGTGCCTGTGATGGCCTTGGCAATGGTGGGGGGCTGTGTGGTTTTGCCCCATGCTGTTCCTGCTGCAGCTGTTTCTGCAGGATCATATTGTGTAGCATGGTACATACTATGAACATTTGCAAACATGTAGCTGCTGAGTTCTGCAAGGTGCCACCGGATATGTCCAGGCAACAGAACCGTGACTTGAGCATCCCAAACACATGCTCTATAATGATTCTGGTTTGTGCGTGTGCCTCATTATGGAGTTCTTGTTCAGATGTGTGTGCATTTCTGAGGGGTGTCATCAACCACAGCTCCAGTGCTTAGCCAGCATCCCCCACTAGGTGGCCATATGGGATGTCCCCACTGGCAACTGACTGGTACAGCTGTGTCATATGCCAGATGTGGGAGTCGTGATAGCTTCCAGGGCTGCCAGCACACACATTCATGATCGCACATGACCTGGCAGTTGATGGAGAGGAAGCCCTTGCAGTTTATGTAGACCTTACCCCATTCACCGGGTGGTGCTTTGATGTGCATGTGCATGCAGTCTATAGCACCCACTACCTCAGGGTATTCTGCTATTTGGTGGAAGAGACACATTTTGCTGGTCAACGCCTCATGGGTGTTGAGGAAATATATGTGCTCACTGGCATGTGCTGACATGGCATCCAGGAACTGGTGGAGTACCCTGGATGCTGATGCCTGTGAGATCCCCATGATATCTCCAGTTGTGGGTAGTATTCTTAAGCCTACATGTATCTTGGTATCCACTGTGATGGGTTCCCCTCTGTTGGTTCTGTGTGTGAGGCGGGGCTGGCACAACTTAACAATTTGCTGTAGAATGTCCCTATCCACCCTATAGCATTCCACTATCTCCAGCTCATGTAGCCCCTGGTAGGTTACCCTGGGTCTGTTCACTCTTCTCCTCCTCCTCACTGTGGGATGGTCTTCAGCATTCACATCCTCACCACCCTCAGCCTCTTGCACATATTGATGTATGAGAGTGACAGCAGCCCCTAACATTTTGTTAGTTTTGTCAGGTAAAATTTCTCCATCTGTGTACACCAGTGGTGTAGAGTCTGTGGGAAAAAACAGACTGAAAGGTTTTTGCATAGTTTATAGTAGTGTGCTGGGATGCTGCCTGTTTAATTGGCTCATTCTGATACATTTCACCTGCCAGCTATGCTAGTTCTCCTTGACTGCCTTCCTACTGCTGTTTTCCCTTCCCATTGCCTTCCCATTTAAGCCCCAAGGTGCGCCGCACCGTGCATACCCAGTGCTTAGATGTGAATAGTGCTGCTATTTCCTGGTTTTTTTTTTTTTAAACCTGGTGTATGGCATGCACACCCGTTTAAGCAGGGAAAACAGTGCTCAACAATGTCAGACACACCCCCCTTCCTTAGCTGTGCTTAGCTAAGGGAAAACATGGGCCACAGAGCTCCAATAAGCTTATAGCATGCATGACACATCCCCTTATGAGGTCATCCACCTCTTATACTTATACAATGGTGTTGCTGCATGTACACGGTTAGGTGCAGGCTAACACTGACAGGAAATCTGTGATTCAGTATCAGTCCCCTCATTTGCATAAGCCAGAATGCTAATTCATAGTTACCACACTCACACTGAGCCTTCCCCCTTAGCAACCACTATTCCCTCGTATTGTTGTCTTAATGCATGCCACTGACTATTATGGCAAAATGCAGATTTGGGTATAAAAACTTATTTCCCCCCTTTTTTTTTTTTATTTTTGTGGTGATCTCGTTTGCACACCACTGCCCTACGCTTAAATGGCCAAGATCAGCCAAAAAAAAATAAAACTTGTTTTTTATAATATTTCACCTATTTTTCATGCCAAGCCATTGGCATGTCTACTACACAGAATACATGCTTTCTTTTGAGCTGTCATGCCTTCGTTTTGTAATTTGCAGAAATGTATTTGGTTAGTAACTGAATACATTTCTGCAGGTTACACTATTCCTGCACAGATGCCTGCCTGCTTCCTGGATCGCTAATTCACCTAATTTGCATGGTTTTCACCAGCATATAAGGTAATTAGTATATGGCAGTGGTGTCTGTGCGGGAATAGTGTAGGGGTACTCGTTCATGTCTCGGGGCTCAATCCTGGATCGCTTGTCGGCCATATTGCATGCAGCAGCTCTTGCACCATTCCTGCACTCCATGCAGAGCCTGCTGAATCCGGGGGTAACTGCATTAAGTTATTTAATTGTGTACTAGTGGGGTCTAATCAATATATACAAAGTCAGAGTATCCTTGTTACAAGGATTGAGAGCCATTGTCAGGAGTCAGAGTGGGTTTGAATCCATAATATGAAAAGGAACAGGTCAGATTCCTTCATTGAGAATGTAATGACCCTAACTATAGTCCCATAACTATCCCTCTGGAATGATAATGTTTTTTTATAATGGACACCAGTATGTTTTAAAAGAGCCAGAATATGGAACTCCAAGTGGGTATATGTTTAATAAGTATGGAAGAGACAGCTGCAGTTATTTGGTAAAATTTTCTGGGCTCACTAAAAATTATAGCACTTTACAGATTCCAGAAAAAGGTATTTTGATAAGAAAATTTTAGAAAATATGAAAAATAAACTGAAACAAAAGAGTAATTAGGTACTGGCCTCTTGTCAATCAGCTTTTATTGACTGTCAAGAAGGATCTAAAAATAATAAAAAGGAATCTGTAGTTAGAAGCTTAAAATATAACTCATCTAGATTGTCACAGCTGTTGGTGGCTAATAGAACAGCAAATACATTACAAAAATGTGCAGTTGAGAAATCCTGTTCCTGGGGTATGTATCCATTAATACAATCAGAAAAATGATCAGGCATCCAACAAGTATCATGCGATGATGACTGGCTTCCATTATCTTCTGCACCCCTTCCACCTCATGACCACCCATACATTAAGAAGCTAAAAGTTCTCCCTTACCAAGTGGGTAGATTAAAGTGAGTTTTCCATGAACTACATCTCCCCCAGATACAGCCCAAGTTGCTTTCAGCATTTTCAGTCATCCATCTGGGCTGGTTTATAACGCTAGACTCTGTCAATGTCCAGTACTCTCAGATCAATGCTAAAGCATATAGCTAATAAAGGGAAACAGTTGTATCAGGCATAAATATAGAACAAATACTAAACGTGGGAAATTGAAAAGATTTTCCAATAAGATTTCATCATCAAAAGCTAGCACTTTGGATAAGTTTAAGCACATTATTGCTCAACACCTCTCAACTATCCAGATTTTTTCAGAATGTCCAGATTTCTGCCTCATAAGTTTAGTCTGTTCCTCATAAAATATGTGGTTTTCTAGCAAATCACTGTGGATTGAAGTCACTAAATCCAAATTAAATAAGGACATACATTTGAGTTTCAGACTTCATATTCTTCAGAAAAATGCATGCTAACACAAATCCAGTTATTCTAGTAACTTTCTGCGTTTATAATAGGAATATTTAAAATCTGTCTCTGTTTTGGACCTTTATCCCCCCATTATTTTAGGCTTTATCCAGATTTCTTATGCTAAGAGGTTGAGATGTATGTATTGCTCAATTTCCAATTGTTATAAACAGGAAGGAGTATCAGTGGGCATTCCTTACTAAGCAAACTGCAAGAGAAGAAACAGACTCAGTCGGTTCTACTCATTCTGATATACCTCCTATTTAGACACACTCCTTATAAGGAGTACCAAATCCAGCAACAGCTAGACATAGTGAAGCAGAAACTACTATAAGAGTAGTATGAACATAGACTGCAGTGTATTTTCAAACCATTATAGATTATCTACTTCCTATCCAAACACATGCAGCAAAATATGCAAAAATCTTAGAAGGACATGTAAAATTGCAAAACCCTACTATCAAAGACCGGAAAGCAGTATAAAAGCTTTTAAAATATTTTAGGAAAATATGGGATAGATAAAACATAGGTGGCAATATTCTAAAACATAGAGATGATGATTTCTAGCTGCTAGAAATAACCTCTTAAAAGCCACAAGGTGTTCCCTATCCTTAACTGGGCAGGAGTAAAGTTATAGTGCAAAAAAGAGAATTAATCTATTGATACATAGTTATGATGTGTGGTAGATGCATATGAAACCTTCTCTGGTCATCCAGAACCTACAAAAGGTCCTGCACCCAATGGGTTGGCAGCAACCTTTGTAAATGGTTTGTTACCACCTATATAAGAACAGGTTAAAAAGGTTTGCTTGAATTGGCCTAGCTTAGGGATTCATGAAACTGGAAATTAAGCACAATATGTAGAAGATAATATACTTAAGGAAGAAAAAGAACAAAAAAGTAGATATTCAGCTCCAACAATTCAATACTGATGCCTGAGGGTGGGGAAGGGGAAGAAGAACTTGTGGGGGGAAAAGTAGATTTCAATTTTTTCAGCAAACCCCAGAACAATACCACTAAAATTATTATACCCTTGATTTCCCACCATCACCACAAGGTGTGCCATGTTTATATGATTGTTTTAAATGCGGTCAAACTGGCTATTGGCAACATGAGTGTCCATTATCTGGACATCAAGCAAGTTCAACAAAGAAACCCTCCTGTATGGAATACTGCTTTTTGTGGCAGCAATATCATTAGGACAGGAACCTCATTATTAACCTTGGCACAGATTGATTATGATTGCAGTTTTGTCAATGTTATAGTGCAAAATACATCTATTCCATTTCTTTTCAATACAGGATCTACTAGATCTATGATTACCTCAGCAAAGGCTGAACACCTTCCACTTTCTAAACACATGATTTGGTTTGAAGGTGTGTCTGGAGTTCCTTTAGATTTTCCAGAAACTTAACCTCTTCCTATTCAAACTGACCCACTAAAAAATCAGCATGTTCTTATTGTAAGACATTCGGCCCCTTTAAATCTGTTAGGTAGAAATTTACTGAGGAAATGTAGACATACTGTTTATTGCACACCTGATGGTGTATTTTTAGATTTTCCTAATGAACCTTTAGGATTATATTCAAATACCCTCTATACAGATGAAGATGTCCTTTTTGCTATCACAACATCAGAACAAAAAGGAGAAAATGCTGGTATGGTGAAATGAAATGCTATCCCTCCACAACTCTGATCTACTCATGAAAATGATGTAGAACTTATAAAGGATGTAGAACTTGTGCACATAACTTTAAAACTTTGTGGGCACCTGCCTGTGGTAGTTCAGTATCCTTTGTCAGTAGAAGCAGAGAAGGGAACTGAGTCTGTTATTTCTGCCTTGCTACAGCAAGGTATCATTGTCACAACTTACAGTCCATATAATATTCTTATTTCACCAGTTAAGAAACCAGGAAAAATGCATATAGGTTTGTGCAAGATTTGTGTTCAGTGAATGATGTGGTAATGCCAACATTTCCAGTTGTTCTTAATCCTGCAACAATACTGAGTTCTATTCCTTCAGATGCCACAACCTATTCAGTGATAGATATTTCATCTGCTTTCTTTTCCATCCTTACACATCCAGATAGACAAAACATGTTTGCATTTACTTATAGAGGACAACAGTAGACAGACTAGATTGTCACAAAGGTGTGCAGAATCTCACAACCTTTTCTCTAGAGAAATGAAAAATACAGTTATGCAATATTAAGTGTCCTTGTAGGTCTACTTTGATTTGATTTGTAGATAATTTGCTTTTAGCTTCATGTACTTTACATGACTGTAAACAAGACATTATTTTTTGTTTTGACTCAGGAGAATTGAGATTTAAGGTTAATAAAGAGAAATTGCATTTGTGAAAATCACAGGTTCAATACCTGAGACATCTTATTTCAGAAAGTGCTTATCAGAGTTTGCCTTCATATATTGTTGGGATGCGACCTACTCCATGTGCTACTACATTGAAACAGGAGCTTTTGTGGGATTAACAGGTTACTGTGGACAATGGATTTCCAATTATGCAGTAGTAAAACCTCTGTTAGCATTATTAAAGAAAGATACCCCTGAACCTTTGCCCTGTAAGATTATCATGAACAAGCTATTGTTCAATGAAAGACATTACTTTTAAATCCTGCTGCACTTGAGTTGCCTGATTATTCTAAAAGATTTTTCTTCTTTTGTAATGAAAGACATAGAGTAGCATTAGGATTATTAACATAACATAGAAATTATGGTTTTAGACCTATTAATTATTTCAGTGCAAATTTGTGGTCGCCGTGACGGCATGCATAGTAGACATGGTGGCTGCACTGACACTTGGGCATGAAATGTGGCAGTTTTGCATTCTATAGAAGCATTATTGTTAAAGACTAAAATGTGATATTTATCAGCAGCACGACTGCCAAAATATGAATTGTCTTTACTTAATAATCATTTTTAACAAATTATTCAATGCCCACCACTTAACCCTGCTTCTTAAATCCCCACAGTGGACAAAGGAGAACCTCATGACTATGGAGTTATCCAACCAAAAATGCCACATTAGATTTGAAAAACGTTCCTTTACAGAATCCAGATATTCTTTTCCTGGACAGCTCCTGTGTTCAAACAGATGATGGTGTGCTCTTAAAAACCTTTTCCATTTGTACACAAAACAGAATTTTGTTACTAGATAATTAAAGGTAAATGTGTCTACTCAAGTAGTTGAGTCTGTAGCTATTACTGATACTTTTAAGACTGGCAAAGATCAGTAAGTAACAATTTTTACAGATTATTTTTATGCTTATGGAGTAGTTCATGATTTTGCAACACTTTAGAAAGAAAGAGGATATTTAACATCAGCAGGGTCAGTTATTAAAAATGCAGTTTTTGTTATTGAATTATTCAGTGCTTTATTATTACCAAGGGAGATTGCTATAATAAAGTGTGCTTCACATAAGAATGATGACTCCTTTGTGATGAAAGGTAATACTTTCACAGATATGGTGGTAAGACAGTCTGCATTGTGTTATCCTGTTCAGGGCATATTTTTGCAGTAATTGAATGAAAATAACTTTTTTATGCAGGAGTTATTGTCGCTTCAAGACCAGACAGAGGGCTCTGAGAGAAGAGATGGATACGCGATGGCTGCAGTTGCTCTCCAGACCTTTTGTGGCACCATCAGTGCTAGTGATAGTCAACCAGTAGCCCCACAAATTTTGTTAAATCAGTTGGTAAAATCCTACCATCTGTCTTTCTATTTGGGCAAAAATGCAGCAATTTCAACTGATTGGTCTGCCCCTCATCTCTCAGAAGTAACTCAACATTTTATAAATGCTTGTGTGGTTTGTTTAGAACATAGTGTGTTTAAATCAGTGCCTGCACCTGTTCAGTCTTTGAAAAAGTATTGGAGACCATAATTTTTGCAATAGGATTTATATTAAACTTCCTCAAATGCAGAAATCCAGAAATTCAGATATGTAATAATTGTAGCTGATATTTTTCTTTTTTTTCACTCAGCTTTAATTGAAATCATTCATGTTATTCAAAAAAGAAACATTGCAAATGTATACATAAAATCCCATATGAATCCAGCTTTCTATACTTATAAAACAATCAAGATAAAAGATCTAGTAGTATTGTTATGATTAATATTTAAAAAAAAGACCGCAAAAATGGAACTTTATAACACATTTCTACCTATTGTGTAAACAGGTGAGTTCATCTCATCACCACTCATTCCAGCTCATCATACAGGAAGTTGCTGGTTTGTAATTTCCAATTTGGAACTTAAAACGCATATAATCATTTATCACTTGATAGCTAGTTAACTAAAATTCAACTAAAGTATATCTATTTAATCTTTATATAAGCAGTGCATTAAAGTACACCTGCATTCATCATATTCATTTCTGTCTGTCTAAAAGTTGATGCCTTAAACTTATTAATGTACTGCACTAAATAGTCTTTCTAAAATGGGAGAAAAGATTTCCACTTTTTAAAAATCACCCCAAAAAGGGCTGCAGAGAGGTAGGTAAGCCATCTATTAACTGAAGAAGATCACTTCAACCTCTCAGCATGAATTCCAAATAGCCAAAAACTCATATCTGTGTGGTTTGGTAGTATAATTATGGCCATACCCGCAACCATAATGGTCTCTGTCCACATCTGCCTAACTGCCAGACCATATGTAAATACCCCACCGCTCCTTATCCACATCTCCAGCACCAATCAGATGTGACACATTTCAATTTGATTGAATGTGCTGGGGTTAGATGCCATCTATAGATACATTTTAGGATGGTAAAGCTACATAACATAGGTTGCCTGTTATCACAATATCTAGCAATTATACTGTCCCACTGCATATCTGTAAAGGGAATAGCACGCTTCCTTGTCCAGTCCATCCTAAGTCCAACTATTCTTCCCCTTTGCTCACTCTTAATAGCTTTATATAAGTTTTTAATTTTAGGATTAGTAAAAGTGAGGGAAAACAATTAAGTTTAGTTTGATTCTTGGAAACTGCCTTACATAGTGTTTAATGGAAGGTATTGCTTCTTTTGTACTTATGCAACTGGATGTGGAATTCCGCTGTAGAAGTTCTTTTGGTAGTGTGATCATGTTAACTTTTGCAGCAGCAGTTGTCAGATATACCATGTGCTCAGTACACATAGAGTGAAGCACCTGGATGGAGAGTTCATTTGGGTTATGGGGTAAAGAAGTGGATTTGGGCTCCTGCCTGTCTAACCAACATTCTCTAACATATTACTTAGTCACACTACAGATGAATTTATCACAAGGTTATAAGAAAACATATTTCAAGAGTAATGTTAGAACACTGTTTAAGACTAAAAAATGACCATCGCCAAACAGCATACAACAATCAGGGATCAAACCTAGCCCTTGGTGTATTGACAATGTACACATCAATGACAAGCTGTTACATGCACTTATTATGCTTACCATTATCCCAAATATGCATTATACGTACCTACTTTGAGGTACAGTTTGTCAGCCTGCTACAATTATGACCTCAATAGATTTGAAACCCTGCTTGTCTATTCAATATTCTGTAGACCTGTGCATTAGCAGGTGATGCCGTAGAGGAACTTATGATAAGGTTGTAAGAAAACACATTTCAATGGAATGTTAGAACACTAAGCAAGACTAGAAAATGACCATTACCCAACATCATATCAGATCAAAACCAGCTCCCATTGTAGTGACAGTGTACACACATGAATGACAACCTGTTACATACATGTACTGGGATTTGTCAGACTGCTACATCTTATGTGTACAGTGTCACTACAGCAAAGGGTGGGTTTGATCTCCTGATAGTTGTATGCTGTTTGGCAATAGTCTTTTTTTACTCTTCAATACTATTCTATCATTCTTCTTAAAATGTGTGTTTTCTTAAAACCTTGCAATAAACTTCTCTGTTGTGTCACAAAGTAATTTGCTGGTTTAGAGAATGTTGGTTAGACAAGCAGGAGCCCAAATCCATGAAGGTTTAAGCTGTAGCAGGCTGACAAACAATCCTTCTACCTTCCGGGTAGACCTATAGTGTCAGCCTGTAAATATTTTTTGGCTAGTATAGGGCTTTTCTTACATGAATTTTTGTTACCATATATGTATTAAAACTTCCATCTTATATTAGAGATGCAAGTGACTTTTTGAAGCACATATCTAATATGGAATGGTCTGATGATATGTTTTTTTGTTAGTGGAGATGTCTGCAGTTTGGATGCTAGAATTAAAATATATATATAGGGTTGGAGGCTGTGAAATATTTTCTTGGCAATACTCATAGGATCATAGATTAGTACTAGGCTAACTGCCCTTGCGAGCCATTGTAAGCCTAGCCAATTATCCCTTGTGAGACTCAAACCCTGCACTTTATGTTTGTAAGGCAAACACCTTAACCATTAGGCCACCCTCCCAAACTATCTAATTATATTTTGGAACTTTTGAGTTTTTGTTTGACTAACAATTTTTTCGTTTTCAATGATTGCTTGTATCATCAAGTACAGGGAACGGCCATGGGGGCATCTTTTGCCCCTGTGTATGCCAATTTGATAATGGATATATATGAACTTGAGTATCTTTGTCGTTATGATATTTTTAAGCATTTTGTTGTAAAATATTATTGCTTTATCGATAATTTAATTTTTATTTGTAAAGGGGGTTGTGCTTTGGTTCAGTTGTTTTATAATGAGTTACAACATAATTGTTTCGGTTTTTGTTTGATGGCCTACAGGTTGGGAGACAGATTCTTTTTGGATGTTAGTTTGCTATTGAACTCAAGAAATGAACTTATAACTTCAGTACATAGAAAAGTTTTGGATGGGGGACAGTTTTGGGATGGCTGTAGTTGCCATCCTCGGCATACTTTAGCTGCTCTCCCTTATGGTGAATGCATCCCTTTAAGGAGGCTTTGCAACAATGATAAAGATGTTTTTGATGAAGTCCACAGGATGTGCTCTATTAATTATTCTAGAGGTTTTTCTTTAAGTAGAGGCAAAATTGTAAGGGATGGCACATTTCCTTCCAGGTCTGATAATTTTAATGAACACAGGAAAATATATTTTATGACTACTTACAGTGTTTTGAGTTCAGAATTGATGGCTTTGGTTAAATATTATTGGCAGTTTTTGTTAAAATTTAGGAATTTGCCTGGGGTGCTATGTTCCCTTCCTGGTATTTCATGCAGACAAGGGAGGAATTTGAAAGATATTTTGGTTCGTAACTATTTCTTCCTACCTTCTGTTATTCTTCCTTCCTCTCCTGTTCCAATGGGAACTTACCCCTGTGGTTCTTGCTGTGTATGTCAATTTATTGTTAGAACATTTGATCATCTAAATGGGATACCTTTTCAAACTGCTGATTTTATAATTGTAATACAGAAGGCATTATTTATGTTCTTCTGTGTCCTTGTAATTTGGTGTATATTGGTTAGAGTAATAGAAAATTTAAGTTAAGATTACAAGGGCATGTTAGGAATATTAGACAGGCTAAATTAGAGAGTCATGTTCATAGGTTCATAGATATGTACTAGGTTAATGGCCCTGGAGCCTATATAAGCCTGGCTCAATAAGATTCCCTGGCATCATTCCGCCCAAAGTTTGTTCCTAGTGCCCCTGTCAAGCAAGGCCACTGAAGTGATCCCTGGGGTCAACTTCCTATTGCGCATCCACTCATCAAGATTTCTCTTAAAGAGGACTAGTGAAGTGTTCTGCTTGACATGAATGGGAAGTTTGTTCCAGAGTATGGGAAGTCTCTGTGTTAGGAACCTGTCCCTCCAGCATGTTCTGTTTATTGTGGTAATGAGGTTTAGGTCCCTGGAGCATGTGGCACAGAAGGAATTGGGATTTCTTTAGGTGTAGCATATATAGCAGCTCTGGGTCAGACATGGCTTTGTAGGTCAAGCAAAGATCACTTCTAAGTAAGTGATAAGAAACAGAATATAGCTGAAGTTTTTTGAGTCTGTCCATATAGGGCATGTGTCTAAGGCCTAAGATCCTCTTAGTGAGGTATTTTTGTGGCCTTTCCAGTTGTTGTAGGTGTCTAGTGAGGTACATACCAAATGGGAAGTTGTATTCTATAATAGGTCTAATGAGGGATGAGTAGAGAGGTATTATGACCTCTTTCTTCCTGGATGAGAAGCCTTTTGTAATGAGATTGCCAAATAGAAAGACTTTCTGACTTCAGTGGCAATGTGGTTATCAAAGGAGAGGTTGCTGTCAACCTGTCTCCTCAGGTCTCTTATCACATCTTCAGTGTTTAGTGGACTACTGCCTATGTGGTAGTTCATGGGCACTGAATTTTTCCCAAAGGGAATGACAATGCAGTTGCCCCACATTTTACAAAGTTTCATAATTCTGATCCTGGGGGCTTGAAATCTACTATTTTAGGAAAAGTTTTGTTTCATTTTTGTTCTGAAAATGTTCTTAAAAGAAAACTTTTGCACAAAGAAACCATTTTTATCTTGAAGTTTAACACTTTACACCGTTCAGGTCTTAATTTGGACTGTAATTGGAAAATGCTTATTTAGATGTGTTTTATTCCTTAATTGTTTACTTGGGTTTGACATAAAAAAGGGGGATATGTGTTTTTAATATATTACTCCTTGAAGGCTGTTTTTTTGCCAAGGCATAAGAGTTATTAAAATTCCCTTTTTTGTGGTCCTTGCCTGAGGTTTTTTGGTATCTTGCTTTGTTTTTTTTTTTGTTTTGTTTTGTTGTTTGACAAACAACCCACACCTTTACATGCACATACTGGGCTTATTCTTACCCAATATACGCATTGTAAGTACTTACTGCAATGTACAAATTGTTTGTCAGCCTCCTACATTTTAAACCTCAATGGACTGCAACTATAGATACCTAACTAATATTCTATAGACCATCACATTAGCAAGTGACACCACAGAGAAACCTATGAGAAGGTTATGAAAAAGGGGAGCACATCACCTCATCAAATAAAATATCAGGCAATGCAAAAAGAGAGAGTGCTGTTCACCAAAACTACTTTCACTTACAGTGGATTTGCTTTTTTTTTTCTAACATTGTATGACCTCGGAGTTTGTATATATACATCTAGGGGGTGTGTTAAACAAAAATTTGCATGGGGAGTGCAGCTGGGCTTACCCCCTGAAAAAAAAAACTTTATATGAAGCAGGCAAATGAAACAATAGTGTGTTGGCATTGCCAACATGAAGCAGCAAATCTGTTCCATTGCTGGTGCTCTTGGAAAAAACTAATGAAATGGTAAATATCTTAATAAAAGCTAGTAAATCCAAAGAGCAGAACTGAAGGAAATGGATAAACTATTGGTCAAACTAAAAAAGTACCAACTGGAGGTTGCGTACTTTACTGAATGTATCAATAGTAAAATAGTACCTAAGAGCCTAAGACATTGGCAGTATCCTACTGGCCTAGTAGCCAACTCAGAATTTCACCTGGATATTGTTTCTTTATTTGACCGTCAGGGTCTAGAATTACTTAACTTAATGCATAAACATTACCTTTTGTTTATTGATGACTTGTCAGTTCAGGTATGTGAACTTGATAAACAAATTAAACTGGACAATGAATTTGTGAGGTATCGGTATGAATATAACCGTACCTTTTCTAGTATTGACACTTACCTTGATAAACTGAAGGCTAATAAAATCAAGAAACTCGACAGGGACATCAAAGCCTACAAAGAAGGCTTAGCATATCCTAAGCCTTCCTTAGCTCAAACATGGCAAAACGTGGCATTACCAGCTAATACTGGGCAAGTCAACAGTAACAATGTTCTTCCTGATTGTGATCAGTACGACATAGGGATTTCTAACAGTAGACCTGCACAAGAGTCTTTACCACAGCAAGGTCCTAGTAATAAAGGCTCAGTTCAACAAAATCAACAACAGGGCCACTACAATTTAAGATCTAACAACCCTAATTTTTTAGGGGCACGACCAAAACAACCAGTGGTTTCTACGAACCAGAGGAAAAGACACAAGTAGTGGATGAGTGTGTGCCTTGTCGTGTATATTGTACTAATAACACCCTTGATAATAGTACAACTGTGGGACTGCCTGAATGTTGTAATTTGTCCGATACTGTCGATTCCAACGTCAACTCTTTTATTGATGTGGATATCCCTGACAATTTTGTTAATGAGTCTTCCAGGGAAAGTTTACCTTCTATTTTATACAATAGTAGTGGTGATTTTACAGTGTACAATTTCTCTAAAGTGGAAGTTTCCACTGACCTAGTAGCTTTATTGTCTAAGGGTCAGACTTATGTTCCATCTCATAGAATGAACCTAGTCGACACTATTATAGATCTAAAACTATATACTAGGAAACTTAATTTAAATTTGTTGATGGGTGAACCCTGTGGTAATATAATGGATGAATTTAGAATTCCTAGTACATTTAATCCACCTTTAAATCCTACCATTAAAACATTTGAACAGTTCTGTGAGTTGGATATTCGCAATCTAGCTATGAATAAAAATGTTGGGTTTTACAACACCAACAAAGATTTTTTGGTGGAAAAGGACTGTTTGAATTTTATAAAAATGAATGATATCAGAATTTGTAAGCCTGACAAAGGGGGTGGTGTGGTCATCTTTGATAACACAGATTATTCACATAGAATGAATAATGTGTTAAATTCTGCCTCATACACCACTAGTTCTATTTCAGAACTTAACAGTGCATACAGTTTAATTAGGAACGTTATTGAAGATCTTTACTTAGAAGGTAGAATCACCCAAGCTGTGTAAAACTTTATGTCTATTTCCTACCCAAGAGTTCCTTGCTTATTTGGTATACCTAAAATCCATAAAAATGTGGCAAACCCTCCAATGCGCCCCTTGGTGGACAGCAGAGGTTCTTTATCATATGCATGTGCCAAGGTTGTAGATTTTATTCTACAAAAATATCTGGTCAATATTAAACAAATATGCAAGGACTCTTGGACATTTTTGAGAAGTATCAATGAGATAGACTACAATTCTGGTTATAATTTCTTGACGATAGATGTCAAGGATTTATATACGTGTATCCCTCATAACACAGCAGTTGAGTGGAGCAATGAGGTTCTCAAACTGCAGGGTTGCCCCCCTGATGAATGCTTGCTAGTTGAGGAACTTTTAAGCACCATCCTTGCCAACAATTTTTTCATGTTTGAAGGGGAACTTTTCCTTCAAAAAATAGGTATAGCCATGGGGTCCCCTTGTGGGGCCAGCGTGGCGAACATGGTTATGGCCTACTGGGAACATCTTTATGTCATGCAAAATTGTGTCTTTAAAGACAATATTGTATTTTACACACGTTTCCTTGACGACATCTTCATTTTACTTGACGGTGATGCCGTAATTGGTGACAGTTTGGTTGATTATTTTAATTCATCTACTCACTTCTTAAAATTTACACATTTATTTGACTGTAATTCGATAGCGTACCTAGATATTTTATTATCTAAGGATGACACTTCTGGTATGTACACAGCTAAAATTCACAGGAAAAGTACTTATTGTAATTCTATGCTTCATTACTCTAGCTGCCACCCACGCCATCAAAAACGAGCTATTGTTAAGGGCCAATTGGTCCGAGCAGCTCGGATAATTACAGTTGACAGTGAATTTATTAATGAATGTGAATACATGAAAAGTATGTTCCTAGCACGAGGGTACCCTGAACTTTTAGTTAATGAAATCATTGATGAAGTGTCGTTGAAACGTCAGTCCTTATTTTACATCCCACTTTTGAATAGAAATGTAGTTACACTCAACACTACAGGTGACTTATCTGACTTATCATCTAATTTAACACCTGGTTGTACACAAGACCAAGCAGTGAATGAACTACCCACGTCTTTTATAACTACTTACATCTTAGACAGTGCTAGGTGTGTTAAGATTCTGTTGAAAAACTGGGTACTTTTTAGAAGTGATCAGCAAGTTTTAAGTAGTGTAGGTGGTACTCCCATAGTAATATACAGGAGAGGTAGGAATCTTAAAGACTACTGTGAATCTAAGAACACAACAGTGAAGACTCCTGGCATGTATAAGTGCCAAACTTGCAACTATTGCTCGTATATGTTAGAATCTAACAGGTTTAGTGTTAATGATTTACATTTTACACTGAGATGGAGGAACAATTGTAACTCTAGTTTTGTTGTTTATCTTGCATTATGCCAAATTTGTCCTGCATTCTACGTAGGCAAAACTGAGAGGAAACTCCATAATCGTGTATATGAACATCTATATGCAATTAGGAAAGGTAAAATGGTAAATGCACTAGCTAAACATGTGGCTCAATTTTCTAATCACAGATTCAAGTTTTAGCCATAGACCAAGTCCAAAGAGATGTTAGGGGTGGTCCTGACGCTCTGAAACTTGAAGAGTTGGAGTTAGGCTGGCAAATTAGGCTTAATGCCTATAACTTGCCAGGTTTAAATGAAGGATGTGTCATTAGTAGTATTTTAAAATTGAGAAGTTTAAAACGTTAAAACTTTTTGAGTAAATACATACATACTTTTTATACTTGCATTCATGTAAATAAGATAGGTTTATGTTTTATATAAAGCTTATAATATTATACATTCAGTTTAGAAGGAGGTGTTGATTGTTTTATTTATTGTTTTAACATACTGTTTTTTTAAATTAAGAGTTGTGACTAAATCTACTCTGATTGGGTAGTCTTGTGTATTTAAATGTATTAACTGTGTTTCAAAATGTCTGATGAAGTTTATGTTTGTGACATAAACGAAAAGCGCTTCACAATTAACTTTGAGTGTGCCTCTTCATTCTGCTCTTTGGATTTACTAGTTTGTCGTTTTGTGCTTTTTTAGTTCGTCTGTATCTTAATAAAAGCTAATGTTCCTTTCAAGCCAGACATTTTCCTTTTAGATATGGTGGAGGCTTTTTCAGCACAATATAAGCTGCATTTTTTTTGGTATCTATGGCAACAAAAAGGCAGATATTTGAGAATTGGAAATCTGCATTAATTCCCGATTTTTCTGAATATAAATGGTGGAACTTACATAATGAATTTTTGTTTTGTCACAAAGAGACATTTTTTAATTTAATCTGTCTTAAAGTAATCGTGACTTGAAGGAAGTTTTCTTCTCTCTTTTTCTGCTTCATTGTTTTCTCTTTCATGCTGTCATTCTCTTTCCTTTTGTTATTTGTGTTTATATTTTTATGTTTTCCACATCTGTTTTTTATGTTTTAAATGCATGATGTGTTAGTGGTACAAAAAAAACAATTAAAAAGGAGTTTGGCCCTTTGAATATAGAACTGTGGCTAAAACAGGAAACACAAACACCAATCTATCATCTTTTTAACTCAATATTGCTGAAAGATTCTGGACAGGATTCACGAAGCCTCCGTGTAAGAGATACATGGCTTACACGGAGGCTGCAGTTAAACGGTGTGACGTCAGCATGTCATCCATATGCATGAGGGCATGCTGAATCACACCGAAGGCTAACACGGTCCGTGGAAGACAGTAGGGGGCGTGTCCGTAGGCCGAGCCCTGCAAGCGGACACGCCCCCAGAAGAGTAAAATTGCCCAAAGTAAACACCCACAACAGAGGCCATGGAAATGTGAATAAACCCATTACAACACATGCCCCCACAGACTATGAACATAAAATATATAAATGAACATGTCATATATTTTTTTTTAAATCGTAAAGATGTTTGCCCGTGAGTGCGCTTGTTTGCGTGGGCGTGTCCGTAGCTTAGCCACAGTTAGCAGTCAGTGGAAAAGGATATAAGAACTAAATATGCAAAGTAAGACAAGAAGCAATAGTGTAGCAGTAGAGATGTCGGCTGAAGAGCAGGCATTCATGGTTCGAGCCCCCACAACACCAATTTTTATTTTTAGTAAAATAAGCACGAAACAAGTCCCTGACAAACATGTACACATATAAAATCATAGTCCATGTAAAATGTAATGAAATAATCCATTTATTTTGAAGAAATGTGAGATAACAAAATAATAAAAAATGCCAGATGTGCCTATAGCTGAGCTACAGTTTAACAAGGTGAGTGCATCTGCCCATAGGTGAGCAGTGGTTTAACAGGTGCAAAATGAGTGCCCGTAGGTGAGCAGTGGTTCAACAGGTGCAAAATGAGTGCCCGTAGGTGAGCAGTGGTTTAACACACTGAAACTGTGTGCCCCTAGCTGAGCTGAGCGTAATATGCATGCTGACAGCCAAATGACGCGTAAACCAGCGTAACCCATTTGCACGGAGCTGTGCACTGCGCCAACATGCTAACCGACGGGAAACGTTGAGCAAGACATATCAAAACTGCCTTTACACAGACACACCCCTCAGCCTGTCTAGACGGTCATAAAAAATGAAAAAAGCAGTGGCCAGGTTCAAACCCAGGATACTATGCACCATAGTCAAGGTACCAAACCACTAAGCCATGACAGCAGTACCTATAAATGCAGTAATAGCAAATATATAGGAATGAATACAAAGTGGAGCATGACAAAGCAGGTTTTGTGAAGTTGTTACAATTCCAAAATGGCCAATCACAGATATGTGTGGGAAAAACGGCATATATAAGCCCCATAGGCGGGAATACACAGCATAAACGATTGTAGAACTGACTTGCAACCAGAATGTCAGGAGTAGGTGAGGGTAGTTGCTTTTGAGCACAGAGGTGGGGCATTGAGGAGTCCAGATACATGGTCTGGCTCCTAGTCCACAATCATGAGGCCCAACTCATGCAGGGCCAGGTCCTGTGGGGAGCATATAGGGCTGAGGCGTGGGACCGGTTGGCTCATGATCTCACCAGTGCCACAGGGATTCCAAGGACTGGTGAGCAGGTTTGTCACCATCATGCGGACCTAAAGAGATGCAAGCAGGACCAATTGAATCTTTGGATCCAGGAGGCCGGGCAAATGCCCAACGCCCCACTACTGAGTAAGTTACGTTTAATTATGTATGTAAGAAATTAAACTAGCTGATATTATGGAGATGTGTATTCCAATATTGCTTCATTTATATTACAGCTGCAGGTGTCCATTCTGCGAACTGCAGAGCCTATGGCGATAGGCTGGTGCGGTTGCGCCACCAGGCAGGTCAGTAATCCTCTCCCAGTAACTGTAAAGAAATATAAAAGTATGACAGTTAGCAAAAGAGTGCAGTGTAGTCACCAAGTAATAGAATGTACAAGTAACAGAGTAAGAGTGTTTGCAAATATTGCTTGATTACAAAAGTGTGTTGCAGTCTGTAATCCAAACAGAAAAATGAAAATGTCTGAAATAAAGTCTGAAATAAAGATGCCCCACCTGTAATATAATAGTACACAACCTGCAGCAGGCTGAAAAGTACAGCTGCAGAAGATGAGCAAATCACATGTGTGAAATATACCCCTGTTGAAATACTGAAACATGACAGAAGTGAGACTGCTGGAAAGGATTGTAACAACTACAGGTAAAACATGTCAATAAAGCCTAGAAGTAAGTATCATCCTGAATAGTAAAATGAAAACAAATGAGAGAGTGTGAGAAAGAGTTATGAATCCACCAATAAAGTAGTAATAACCCCTGAATAAAGTATACTGCAGTCAGTACAGAATTAAATGAATGTGAGAAGCAAAACCAAACAGCGAAATCTGTTCATAGTGTTGCTGCAGCTGGAATGTGTATCCCAAAATCTGGATATGTTGCTCTCAGTCTACAATATGCATATAGTATGATTGTCTGACATACCAAACATCCACAGTTGTCTATAGCTATATAAAGCATGTGTAGCAGGATGATGTAGCTGAACAAAGCCAGATATGAATGTGTATGAAGAACAATAAAATGTATATTGATGTAGCAGTAACAGTCCTATCACCAAATTGAAGTAGTTATTATATAGGAAACTGTAGTTAGAACAATAGTGTGTATATATGTGCAGCTATTAGAAATGTACAGCATATGTATTGGTATTCGAAGGTGTTAATATTATTTTCTTCACCCCACCCTATAACCACATATAACCCATTCCACATGAAACTGGTATGTGCAATCACAATTAACACCCCTGGACATTTGTCCTGTTGGGTCATAAATATTTGCATGTCCGTTGATGCATCTGTCCTGTTCATACATCCAAACCTGATGGCCTGTTGCCATCAATCAACCCTGCATGTTGTTGGACTGTGTATTGCTGTTCAAATTGTGCATGTGTTATGCTCGCTGTTCAATGGTGTGAATATCTGGGTGTTTGGTTAATGGGAATACTAATGCATGCTGTTACAACTAATTGCGAATGGTATTATATGTTACTAACCCAAACTGTCATGACATAATGCAAAACATAGGACAACAGGGAAGGTGGGTTCCAGCGGACCCACCTCTCCCACCTCATCTGGCAAGTGCACCTGGCACTAGTGCCCAGTCTGGACCCTCCTCCGGTGGCCCTGTGCCACCTGCGGGTGGAAGCGCTGCAGGGGATGGGGCTCATCCCCCCTCTGCAAGCATGGCCAGAGGAGAACCACCACTCACCCTCCATAGCGTCCGGACTGTGGTGCGTAGGGAGATCCAGGACTCTGTTCTTTGGCCCCTACGCCAGCTTGAGGCACAGGTGGCACAACTTACGGGCATGCCTGTTTCCCGGCCTACACAGCCCCGTCCTGGGCAGTGAAGGAACAGTGGCAACTGCCCATGGGTGGGGATATCAGTTCCACCATTGCCATCTGTGGGCTCATGGGCTCTGGATATCCAAACATCCGTCCCCGTTAATTGTGTAACCCCCCCACACATCTCATACACCGCCCCTGTATGCGTCTTGTTTGTCTTGTCTGTTGATCTACCCAACCTACCTCCCCAGCTATACCGACTTCCTTCACCTGACATACCACTCTCACCTGAAAAAAAAAAAAAAAGGGCACTCTGTACCCACAAAAAAATTACGCCCCATACATAGCTGCCCATTCCACACACATGTCTGCTGGATGTGGAAACTATCAATTACAATTGGCTGTACAACAAGTATTATTGTTGTCCTGACACCTCTCTCAGGGGTGGAAGGTTTCAAATGTCACACCAAATTACATACATATGCACAGCTGTTGCTGATGAAGAAATGGGCAGCTATGGGCCTTATCTACATCCCTCCTGCAAATCCCAAGCTTGTTTCCCTACTGTCTTACCCTCTTTGTGACCCCTTTTTCACCACTTTCCTGTCTCCCCATTTTCATTTCTTTCAAAGAAAATAGCGCGGGTGTGCGCCAGAGTAAGCACTGTTAAGCGGTTGTAAGCGGGTGTGCGCGGAGCTGAACACCAGTGTGCATGCGTGAGCTCCACGCAAACCAGTGCTAACCCAGTTACAACTGCTTAAAAGTGCCTTAGTCACTCTGATTGACAGGTCCTGTAGTCAGTTCAAAAGCAAAATAAAATCCCACTGTCAGTCCCGAACGCAGGACCTTGGAAACAGTAGTCTGCATGACCTACCACTAAGCCATGACTCTTATACAAGAACATTCTGCTAAAATAAATATATCATGTAATAGTAGGAATGAATGTAAAGGGAATATAGGATGTGTAGTACACAAAGCATGTCATTTAGAATTACTGTCAAAACTAGTGGATTTCCATAATAGTAGTGTGTGAACAGAAACAGCCATGCTAGTTGGTAGCTAGTAGGTAATAATGTCAGTTAATGTACACATATAAATGTATGTATATTTACATATATATATATATATATATATATATATATATATATATATATATATATATATATATATATATATATCTATATATAGTTGTAGGTGTCATTGTGCATACACACTTACTACAGGAAACAGGAGAGAGGAATGGAGAAATGTGAATCTACAACACAGCCTGAATCATGAGAGAGATACTAACCTTTACACTCACAGAACAGTGTCCACAGCATACCAGCATGATCCCCGCCCTTACAATCTGAAAGGGCAACGCCTATCTCACATACCCTTTTATAACACTGTCCTGAAATCACAGTGAGAACTGCAATCAGTACACAACTGGCTGCATGCAATTAGCAAATGCTGGCTTACAATTGGTGCAGAGGCCATCACATGGACTTATGCAGATACCTACAAAAGCATCCTGTACTCACACTCCACACATGCAATATGTTCATTGCACTGTCTGGAGGCAGACAGAGAGAGAGAGACAGACAGAGACAGAGAGTGAGAGAGAAAAAAAAAATAAAAAACACAAACAACAACATGCGGTACACACACTGAGTCTAAGCTGTCAGCAGTGACAGTAGCAAGCCGTGCCAGCAGCAGCAGGAAGCAGTAGTAGCGGTAACACAACCAACTGTGACAAACACAGGTAATGTAAAGTAGCAGTTTAATAGTCTGCATACTGTGAACCCTCCATATGTGTCATAGGTCTGTATCTATAGGTATGTCCATGTGATATGTTGTGTGCACGTAGTTCCACCAAAAGGGGATGACTATACATTACATGTCAGTCAGTGTTAGGCCATGATCCTGGAAGCAGTTTTCTGTTGCAGTGAGGCCCATCTGTAGGATGTGTGTGTCAGCTGGTGTAACGACTATGGCGCTTAGTTAGCAGTCATCTGGGAACTTTGTCATCCACAACCCGCACATGTTCACTTTTACATCTGAAAATAAATGCGAAACAAGAGGGGTCCTAGGACAGAGGCCTGTGGGATACCACATTTGACTGGCATTGAGTCTGACATGGCTCCTACAATATCGATATTATGGATTCTGTTTGTCAACCAGTGTGCAACCCATCATGTGACATATGTAGTAACATGTAAGCTAATGAGCTTATCTATGATGCCTGAGTGGAGTACTGTGTTGAAGGCCTTAGGCAAGTCCAGGTAGGCTGTATGGATTGCGTTGCCCTCATCAATGGCTGTAGTGACTGTTTTGAATGGTCAACCAGGTTCAAAAGGCAGGATCAACCCATCACAAAGGCAAACTGACTGGGAACAAGTGTCTGCAGGTACCCAATATTGCTATATATGCGTCCCATACTGAATAATTCCATAGCTTAGCAGACCAGGCCGGTTAAGCTTATGGTGCGGTAGTTCCCAGGGTAAGTAGAGGTGCCTCCTTAGTGGAGTGGGACCACTGTTGCTGTATGCCAGTGTTCAGGTACATATCCTGTAGTACGGCCAAGGTTAAATATCAGTCTTATATACGGTTGTATGTCCTCTTGGAGTTCACGTAGCACACATCCAGGGATACCATCAGGTCACATTGATGCTGTGTGTTCTGCTTTGCTGAGGGCGGCCCTCACCTGGACATGTGAGATGATAGGGAGGTTACATTCAGCTGTGATAAGTATTTCTACTTCTGGGGGAGAAGGAGGGGGGATACGTGCACCGAACCTGTCTGCAAGAATGTTACCAATATCTGTGTGTTTGGTGAATAAGTAGGTGTGTATTAACTCAG
The DNA here is from genome assembly GCF_019279795.1 of Protopterus annectens. Lineage (NCBI taxonomy): Eukaryota > Metazoa > Chordata > Ceratodontiformes > Protopteridae > Protopterus > Protopterus annectens. The sequence goes on along the minus strand of NC_056733.1, from coordinate 1,892,321,865 downwards.
AGCATATCTGAGGCACTTGGTCCATATGTGTAACATAACTGAAGAAGGCCTTGTGGTTATCTATAGTGTTCGTGGCCATTTCCCTCCCAGAGTAGGCCATGGATGTTGTTATGAGAGACCATAGCTTATTACCAGTGCTGACCACAGATGCCTTCCCTTAATGTGAATCTGCTCTGTCCTGCAGTAGCCTCCTCTATTGTTATACAATCTGCCTTTGGCTGGGGTCCACCGGACAGGATGCCTAACCTTTGTGCATAGGGTCTGGGTTAGAAATGTGTGTGCATGTTCCATGCAATCTTTGGGATGTCCGTGGGAAGCATTCACAAAGGGGTCAGCAGTGTGGGTTGTGGCTTCCACTGGCCCAGTGGGCTGCATGGATACCATCTCAGTCCTAACAAGTGAATAACTGTCTAATCACATACATATCAAAGTAGTCTACTGTGCTGGTGGTGGTGGTGGGATATGTATATCCAGGCCGAGTAACTTGTGTCTAGAGCACACTAGTGGATGGCATTCCACATACAGTACCTTGGTATGAACCCCCAGAGTGAGGTTGTGCATTGGACCTGTTGCAGTGTGCTGACCGATGGGGCATGCTACTATGTTGTATGGAATGTGGCAGGTATTGTTGCACAGGTGTTGGCTGAGCACTGATATCTGGCCATGTACTTGTGTATCCACCAAGAGACACACACATGCTACATATGGGAGTAGTAGTATATCACTACAGTTGAGTATCATGTATAGTATGTGTGCCATATATTGCTGACATCGTCTGCTGATATCCTGTTTGTGTTCTCTTCCAGGGAGATGGCGCGTCAGCGCAATCCCGCCTACTCTGCAGCAGAAGATGAGGAGATACACCAGAGCCTGGTGCGGGATTATGACATACTGTTTTCCCGCACCAGCCAGAATCAGCAGGAGAGGGCTGCACTGTGGCAAGACCTTGTCCGTAGGGTAAATGACATTGGCACGCATAATAGGACATATGAGCAGGTACGACATCACTGCAGTGATTTAATCAGAAATGTCCATCAGCGTGCGTCGGATATCCACAGGCAACAGCTTGCCACAGGAGGTGGGGTGGCCACACATCCCCCCCTCACCAGACTGGAGGGGCTACTCCTAAGTGTTGTGGCTCCAGCCCCGGAACAGCAATAGCAATACACCTGCATCATGATGGAGGCTGGATCCACACAGCAGCATGACATGGAGCGTGCAGGTAATATGCCATATGTACACTTGACTGTTCTGTACACTGTTAGTTTATGCATGTGTAAGGTGTGTCTGTGGTATGTAGTTGTCAACATAGTATGTAATTGTGCAGGTGTGATATTGGCAATATCAGCAGCTGACGTGTGAAAGGCAACTGGTGTACTACTGCACTGTATCATATGCAGTATCAATGGCACAGTTGTGCCCACTGACATTAATCTCCTCATTTCTGCAGGTCCCTCCGGTGTTACAGCAAGGCAGGCCATCCATGCTGGTGAGTGTGTTTAACAATACCTATAATAGTCCTGATAGTGCTAGTAATACTAGTGTAACTCAGTAGTGCTCTGTGTGTATACTGCGGGGTGTGCATTTGTGCATGTGTGCCTGTGCCCATGTGTGCATGTGTGCATGTGTGCATGTGTGCCTGTGTCCACGTGTGCATGTGTGCATGTGTGCATGTGTGCCTGTGTCCACGTGTGCATGTGTGCATGTGTGCATGTGCCCACGTGTGCATGTGTGCATGTGTGCATGTGTGCATGTGTACATGTGTCCACGTGTCCACATGTGCATGTGTGCATGTGTGCATGTGTGCAAGTGTGCATGTGTGCATGTGTGCACGTGTGCATGTGTGCATGTGTGCATGTGTGCCTGTGTGCACGTGTGCATGTGTGCATGTGTGCCTGTGTCCATGTGTGCATGTGTGCATGTGTGCATGTGTCCATGTGTGCATGTGTGCATAAGTGCATCACTGGTAACATTGTGTGGGCACTGTAAACTGTGTTTCCTGTCTTCCTCCCACAGGTTCTGGTGCTGCTCTGGTGTCCTGCAGCAGGGAACCTGAATCTGGTGCCACAGGTACTGGTAATGATGATATCTGTGTAATGGCACAGAAAGGTGTGTCTGGGTCCGCCATTGGTCAGCCAATTGACAGTACACAGCTGTCAACCCCATCATTGCGCACAGTCATCCTGCCAGTACATCCTATGTCACCATTGTCCCTAGGTGATGGACAGGATACAGTGGGCATTGACCAGGGTAATGTGGTATCTGTGGCACATGCTTCCCCACACAGCAGCCATGGGCAGGGTCCTGCAATGGTACCACACAGACAGTTGCCCATGGGTTCTCGTGGGAGCATTCATGGGAGTACTGCCTCTGGCAGACATGCCCAAAGAGGTCTGTCAACCTCAGCTATGTTTCGGGCTGTCATGCAGGCACAGTCGTGTATGGAAAGGTACACCAGACAGGGTCTGAGGGAGCTGAGAGCATGACGCACAGCCATGACTGACAGTATGCGTGACATCGCGGATGCCATCCGTAATTTCACCAATGTCATACACAGACGTTGTGGGGACATATTACAGCAGTTCCACAACCACATGTCCATGAGCCAGGGCAATGGTGGGCGGTTGCGGCGTCGATGTGGCCATATGCCAGCAACAGCAGCAGCTGGCAGTCGGCGTGGACGACAACAGGCCCACGCACACCCCCATAGTGCCAGCAGCAGCCCCAGCAATGCTGGGTCTGTGCTGTCATCGGAATGCCCCAGGAGACCACATGCACGTGGCTCTGGACAGTCCCAACAGGGACCTGTGTCCAGTCAACACACTCCCGCTTCTGATGACAGTACCCAGTCTGGCTTAGTACCGGATACGGTCCGTAGCAACCCTGCCAGGCACAGGTATCATGTCCGTGCCCACAGACACTGATCTGTATGACCTGCCAGGTGCAGTCTGTGGCTGTCCACAAACCCCTGTATATGGCAGCCATGAGGTGGAACTGTGTGTGTCCATACACACATGCAAAATGTTAACACCTAGGGCTACCACATACATGCACACACTGCACCAACAGTGCCCCACCCTGTACTGCTGTCCCTCACCAACACACATACACACACATGTCAATTGGTGGTATCAGTGGCAGACTCAGGCATACCTAATTCACACCCTGTGCATATGATGAAACTGTGCCACCTCCTGCAATCTCCAACATCAGTGCAGGAACAGGTAAACATGTTGCTGATGCACAGGGTGACTACATAGAAGTGTATTAGTAGTATCATGTTGGTAACAGTACAGTGTGCTGATATGACTGTGTGTATATCCCAGCATGCCTGATGCAGTAACCGTATGACTGTCCTGAATTGTTATCTGCACCCATAGTACGTACCAAAGTGTAACAGCTGCACATTATTGCATACCGGTGGTAAGGATGCCAACAGATAGCCACATACATGGGTAGCACAGGGGGGAAGTTAATGCAAGTAGTGATACGCAATGATGGACATGTACAGTAATGGTGGCAAGTTGCCCACAACGACTATGCAATGTGGATGTTTGCGCATGTTGATATGTGTGCAGTACCAATGTAATCCAAATCACAATTAACTATGACTTAATATCAGTTCTACCATGGGCATCTGCGCTGTGCATTCCTGGGTACATGTTGATAGTGCCTACATATTTGCACTGTTACCTACTGTTAGTGTTACCCCTTCTTTGTTGTACAATCGATTACTTCCAGCCCTGCATACTGTAGCTTTGTTTGCATGCATGTTCGCTTGGGGTTCCCTGGAACACTGCTTCCACCTGCAATGCAGAGTTACAGTGCTTCTGTGGACTCCTAGTGACATCTGCATAGCGTACGATAGGTATGTCAAGTTTACACATGACAGAACATCACTGTCTGTCCTGTTCGCATGTACGTTGCCTGTGACACATTGCACATGTCTTACCTGGCATTTACCCACATGTGCAGTCATATATGCCAGTGCTATGAAAAAGTAGCAGTACACCCACACATACACACCTTCAGTATGTTGTTCCCCATTGACCCTATGTGTTGGTAATCACCATGGCAATCACACTACTAGGGTAGCATGTGCAAAGGTAACCTGTGAATCACCTCTATGGTCCAGTTGTGGTTTATGTGAGTCATGTGGCAATGTCACAGCTGCCACATGCATGCAGTCAACCATCACCCCTGGCCAGGAATGTGCAACACATGTGTGGGATGCCACCACATAGCCAATCTGGGGACTGAGCACTCTGAACCCAGTAATGCCATACCCTGTCAGGTGGCATGACATACTACAGTGACTACAATACCAGTCAGACATAGACCAGCACTGACAGCAATCTGAACACACTGGGGCATACTTGGAGACTCAGAATAGCATCCTGCCTGAGCATCACACACCTCTGCAGCTGGCACAGGCATACGTTACGTCGGAACAGAGCACATGCCACACATGGCACACACATCCCGTGTGCCACACACTCACAGCCTATAGGGCTACACAACACACCTGCTACAGATGTGTCAGGTACCTCTCTTGGCCGCTGCAGTGGGGTCCCGCTCAACAGGCTGTACATGGTGAAGGTCACAGTGATATGCCTGTGGGGCACTATGGTCCACCACAAAGCACATGCATACAGGTTAGTCAGAGGCATGGACACATATGACTCAGTCATTGACCATGCCACTATGGATGACCTGAGACATACCTCCCTGGACTACATGATAGGGAACATAGAAGGGATCTCTCAGCATGTGGCACGGGCCAGTATGAGCCTGATCTTGGTTGCCATCATACCCTCACCAGGTATGCTACCACTATATGTAGGAAGGGTGTTCTATGTCTACATTCTGCTCAATCTCCAATGTCATTCATAGGGTATCCACTGGCTGTCAACGTGTGCTTACATGTTAGGGAAGCCACAATGATTTACGAGGGGCAGCTTGCACGTGACACCCATGGGCCAATGTATATTGGCGAAGCCCCTTGATACACACATACTGCCTTATGCTGCAGGACATGGATTACATAGCCACCTCTGCGGGTATCACACAGGACAGGACACTAACAGTGATGCTACACAACACCAGCAGTGTACACCGCAAGATGCATGCACTGGACACTGTCCTCAGCACGGTGAACTGCAATGTCTGTGCAGTACCAGAGTCCTGATTCACGGCTCACAGGTGCAACCCATCACTGCCAGGTTATACCTCATACCATGCCTGTCGTCCCCTACACATGTAACACGCATGGACAGGGGGTGGTATTCCAAGGCACCACAGATACACACACCTCCAGGTTGTTGGCACAGCACAAAGCATCAGGGCCTATTCATGTGCAGCTAACAGTGTGTCGGACTGCTGTCTGGTTCATAGCCTGGCACACACAACCGTCCCATACACAGGAAACCCACCTATCCTCCATAACAACACTGGCAATATGACAGTCTCAAGAACTGTCTTTATATGGCTGGACTGCATCCAGCCAAACATTGTGCGTGAGCATTACTGTAGCTACAACACACTAGTTGAAGGGTTCCCAGCATGTGGTCACTGAATTGCAGTGGAATAACATTTTACCACTCCCACAACAGGTGGGAACATGCAGCGCCTGTACATTGACTACATGTAGACTATATGGCCCAGACAAGATGTGTATCCCCTGCTGTAGGTATTTTACCATATACACCCACACTGTATAGACACATACTGCATGCGGCCCCTGCACAGTAAGACAAAGTCATATTGTTATGCATTGCAAATACCATTTATCCACTCGAGGCACGTGTCAGACATGGTAACTACTGCAGGTCACAGGTATTTATGTGTATGTGTTACACACATACATCATGTGTGCATTGCCATTGCTGGTTTAGGCAATGGCATGCATTGTTATGCACAAAGACCCACACAAGGTCATAATGTGTGACACAACCACACGTGGCAGTTGTGGGTTACCAAAACATACCTATCTGTACTCTGACAATGGTAATAGACCCAGTAGCAGAGCGCACTATTGGCATTACTGGCCAACTAGCCCCGTTTGGCTGTGCTGATAGTGTGGTGACATCCCCTGTGTTTACTGGGGGAATATGCAGCATCTGGTGTATTGTAGTATTTGCCAAAAGGATCTGTTCTCTCACACTTGCATTTACAAACACCCTACTACCCCCACACACACACACACTTGCCATTTGCAGGTTTCAAACCCCTACCAAACTATGTTATGACACTTGAGAGAGACGCTTTAGCAGAGTGCGCTTTTCGAATTACTGGGAGGTGTCTCTTCTCCAGCTGTATGTATAGGGTGCTGACATCATCAGTGTTTGGAAAGGGTAATGTGCATCATGTAGTGTGATCTCCTGATTGCAAAAAAGCACAAGTCTTTCATACAGAATTGCACACACACAAACTCCCCACATACAAACACACACACTTGCCATTTGCAGGTTTCAAATTCCTACCTAACTGTGTTATAACACTTGAGAGAGACGCATTAGCAGAGTGCGCTATTCGAATTACTGGGAAGCTTCCCTTCTCCGCTGTACTTATAGGGTGCTGACATCATCCGTGCTTAGATAGGGGAATGTGCATCCTGTAGAGTGCTTTCACAGTTGCCAAAAGGGACATCTCTCTCACACAGACTTGCACACACACTAACCCCCACACACACACACTAGGCGCTAACCGAATTACTGGGCCTCTGGTCTGCACCTGCAGTATTTATAGGGTGCTGACATCTTTATTTCTACAGAGGTATGTACATCTAGTACTACCTGTCAGGTGGGGGATAGCATATATATGCATTTGCAGCCACCTACGTCAGGGTCAGATATGCACATCGCACTGGCAGGTTATGTTCTATACCATGCTTCATGACCACAGGACTTGTAACACACAACACAACCAGTCCAGAACACCACTCCCACATCCAGGACACACATTTAGCTTCCCTGGGAACAGTGCCGGTATATGCAGGTGTTCACATACACCATTCCAGTTGTTAACATCAGGTACAGGCATACTGTGTGTGAGGACTACTCAGGCCTCTACCACTTTACCCTACAGCCACTACAATTTGTGGGCCCATGTGCTATGGCAGAACCACACACCACAGCCACATGGGGGAATACATATTGCACCTGTCCATCTGCAACATGGGTACTCACTGTTCCACACCAGAGGTAGACCACCATTGTTGATATCTGACCATACCCACCTTTCCCTGGACATCCATATCCCATCCCCACCCCCAGGCAAGGTTGTCACTGCACACAAACTGTATTTAGCACAAGCAGACTCTACACTTGTGAAGACTGGGGTGGACAACTTCAAAGGACCCATGCTGGGGGACTATACTGGCCACTCTGCATAATCCTTGACAATTGCATTCTATGAGCATGTGTAAGGTTTGCATTGATCATGCTATCCCACATATACCCATGACTGCTCCACAACAAGACACCTGTCAGGTGTACACCAGCCATATATGAGCTGTCCAACAGACAGTGTGAGCTAATACATTGCAGAGCTGTAGCCCACTGTGAACAGTTCCGGTACAACACTTCATTCCCACATAATCATCACAACACAGTGTTGACAGTGGAATTGTCCAGACAATGCAGATAGGGCTCCCCTCAGTCTGTTATTGATGGCCACTTACTGTTAGAGGTCCTCAGCAACCCTCTTCCAGCACACACCAACAACATGGCTGTGGTTTAGCACATTCAAACCCTGGGATCTCCACTGTGCCCCTGCTTGACAGAGGCACAGCTCACTAGCCTCACACGTTGCCTTATGTGACCTACTTTACAGTGGCACCGTAGCCTACTGTACTGGGGATGCAGATGCCAAGCACACTCTGGCTAAGCTGTCATTCCCTAGGGCAACAAACCTAGTATTGACCTCTACACCCATATGTTCAATTGTCAGATGCACAATATTTGTTGTGCTGTTCTACTGTTTGCAGGTCTTTATTGCCATAGCATTCCCTATTCCTATGAACAACTTGTGTATCTGTGGAAGATGTTTGAATATGACGGCGATCCACTATATCACTTATGTCTCTGTAGTCATTTACTGTGTGCACTGGGCAGATTGCTGTGTAGTGGTTGGCTCCTGGAATGACACGTACAAATACCAGATATGTGTGGCCAACTGCTAAACGGAGATATGGCCTAAGTGTGTGAGCATACCCAGTTCAGCTTTTCCATGGCATGTTGTCTGACATATGCCTCATTTATCCAAGTGTGCGAGCATGCCCAGTGTGAGCTTTCCATATGTTGCACTCTGAAGTCCACCACATATTTGGGTGTGTGTGAACTTCAACAATATCTCACATTTATGGTTGTGTGTTGGGTGTCATGTTGTGTACTAACTGGCCAACTGCTTCGTGTCTGCCACAACAGGGATTATACTGTGCCTGCAGGGATTACATGGGATACTTTGCAGACAGTTGTCAACATACTTTCAAAATGACCTAACACTGTAGTATCGTATAGTGTACTGGTTTAGTACTTTCACTGTGGTGGACAGTATCCTGGGCTTTAGTCCTATCACTGCTTGACATCTTCATAGTGAGCACAACAGACTGTGTAGGGGCCAGTTGTGCACATATGACCATGTTGCATTATGTTCAGATATGGACTACTTACACCAGGCTCGTCCAACATTGGTAGTGTATTCCACAACATAGGTGGACATTGGCAAACACTAGCGATGTTCCCTAGGCCATTTCTGATGCTAGTCACAGGGTGTGTTTGTCCTTCGACACACATTGTAACTGGAGTTTGCCATGACATATGTCATGGTTAGTATACTGCGCCTCCGTCTACCTCTGACATAACAGTGATACCCAAGGTTAACCTACCATCTCCCATCCACTCATCGGGATTCCTCTTGAGGGGTGTCGATAGGTGACTCTCTGGCTAACCTGTACCAGGAGTTTACTCAAGAGTGGGGGTGCCTTCTGTGTTATGGATCATTCTGTACAGCTTGTCCTATGTATGTCAGTGCTGGGGTTCAGGTCTCTCATGTGCATAGCTCGCTGCCATTCAGATTGTACAAGGTGCAGCATGTTCATTGATTCCAGCTTGGACATGGCTTCATACATCAGGCACAGCTTGCCTCTGGCTGGACAGTATGGCAGTGTGTGGAGCTGCAGTTTGTTTACTCAGGCAACACATGGCATCTGTTCATGCTCTTTGCTACTCCTGGTGGGGTACTTTTGTGGACTTTACAGTTGATGTAGGTGTCTGCTGAGGTATATCCCACAGGGGCTATTGTAGTCAATTGTGATGCTGATGAAGGATGACTGCAGAGCCACAGTGACCTCCCCTTATCTACATCTGACAACCTTCATGATTGGGTGGGTATATGGTATGTTTCTGCGAACACTACAGCCACATGTTTGTCCAGTGCAGGATATCTATCACCTGGTGTCCCCAGGTCTCTCATTACATGTTAGGTACATAATGGGTTAACACCCGTGCGGTAATTTGTGGGCACTTACTGTATATCCATGGTGGTTGTCTATACACAGTTCTGCAATTAGCTTGCTGACATGGCTATGGCTCCAGTTGTCTGTTTCTAGGTGGCCCTTTTGTGGGTTGCTTGTGTCAGCTGGGGGTCAGATATGGTGTGCTGTTTGTACTTCTCTGCATACATGTTCAGTCACAGTCCTTCCATGTTGGCCTATACCTATGGGACATATATACAGAACGGGGGGGGTCCCAGGACCAAGCCTTGTGGGATGCCACTCATATCTGCTTTGTAGTCTGACATGGATGCAGCATGTCTGACCATGTCAGTTCTGTCCTTGGTCTGGTTTGCAACCCCTCTACTGACATAGGGGTATATATTTAAGCTGGTGAACATATCCATACTGAACTCGTAGGGTATTGTCTGGAAGCATATGCATGGTCCAGCTACGCTGTGTGGACCACATTGCCCTCATCAATGACCTTAATGACTGTTTCAAATGGGTCAAACATGTTTAGGGGCAGGATCTGCAGTTACGACAGCCACACTGTGTAGGGTCCGGTATCAGTAGGTCCACGATAGCTTTATGTCTGCGGTACATACTGATCCTTTCCATAGCTGTGCAGACCAAGCTTGTCAGGATCCTGGGGTGGTAGTTTGCAGTATCCATTCAGGCAACACCTTTGTTGTGAAGGACCACTGTTGTTGTACACTGCTCTTTGGGTACATATCCTGTGGTAAGGCTGACATTGGGCAGTAGTGTGATTTGACATTCCATTATTCTTGGAGTCCATGTTGGCCTCAGCCCAGGACACCATCACATACCTTTGCTGCTGTGTGTTTTGCTTTGCAGATGATGGCTGTTACCTCAGCATCTGCAATGTCAGGGGACCAGCAGTCTGCTGAGATAGATATTTTGCATTCTGGGGGGGGGGTTTGCACTGCACCTGTCAGGTTGCATGTTGGCAATATGTGTGTGTTTGGTATGTTGTTTGTAATCTCTGAGTGATTCGGAGCATATCTGTGGATTCCCAACATGGTTCCTACCATCAGTTAAGTAAGCCTTGTGATTATCCTTAGTTTCCTGTACAATTTGTATCTTCATACGGGTTCATACTAGGCTATCCACCCTAGGGCATTAGTAAGCCAAGCCAGAGTGTGTGTGTCTTTCGCCGCCCCTTGCTATGTGACTATTATGGCCATTTATGATTTTCTTTACTGTGCCTCTGTCTGGTCATGACACAGTGAAGACCCCAAGTGTACATGTACGATCATCCATTCACTTGGCAATATTCCTGTTGAGGGGTGTCAGTGAGGGATCTGCCTAACATGGATTGGGATCCTGTTTCTGGGTGTGGGGAGCCTCTGGGTTATGTATCTGTCCCTCCAGCACATCCTATTTCATTATGTGTTGAGGCTGACATCTGTCACTCTCACAGCTCCAATGGCTTTGATTTCCTGTGGTGGAACATGTCCATTACTCCTGTGTTGGACATGGCCTTGTACAACAAACATACAATGCCTCTGTGTAGGCAGTCTGTGACTGCATTCAGCTGGGGTGTCTACAGCCAGGCAGCATATGACATATATTTGACACCCTTTATCCTCTTGGTGGGGTACCTTTGAGGTCTTCCGAACTGCTGCAGGTGTCACGTACGGTAGATTATGGGTCTGATAAGGGAACAGTACAGGGGCACAGTGACCTCTGTTGATGTAGATGTGAATCCTTTCATGATAAGGTGTCCAATATCGACAATCTTCCTAGCCACATTGGCATTGTGAGTGTCACATGACAGATTACTGTCGACTTGTGTCCCTAGGTCCCTGATTACTCCTTGCATACATAATGGTTTACCACCTATGTGGCAATTTGTGAGTACCTTGTCTGGTATTTGGTGGGACATTCATACTGTCCAGTGTCTTCAGGATGTCTGGGTGGAGTTCTTGTGTGTGAGAGTGTGGTCTGTCGCATGCTACAGACTGTACAGCAGTTTTGACTACACTTAGGTGCATATGGGTGGTCTCCGCTGCTTTGTGCATTGTCAGTTACCTGGCCGTATGGGTGTCTGTGCTGCATATGGATACTCCCCCTCCTTTGATGTTTTGGTCCAGGTGTTGGGGCCATAACGCATGATATGTGGTATAACCTGGTAGTGCTGGTGTGCTATCAGTAGGCTTGCAGCAGGCTTCTGTCACTGCACAGACATCGATGTTCTCCATACTGGGAAGTGCCTCAAGGGCATTTATATTGCAGTTTACACATCTGGCATTGGTCAGCATTACCCTTATGTTTCTTACCACTTATGTTTTCAAGGGTGGTGGGTAGTCTTTTGGCCTTGCCTGCATACGGCTCTATGGAGGTGGCAAAGGCCTTACCTAGTATCCAGATGCCCAGGGGTAATAGGTGCAAGCCATCCCTGGAACAGCAGCATGGCTTATCATACATGACATCTCAAGCAGACAGACATTAGACCCTCTTGGACTGACAGCTGTAACTGTGCCACCTGTTAAAGATGATCATTCTGTGTTTGTACTGTGGCATCATTCTTGGTGAGGGTTGGATGCTGCAAATGGCCAGTGTCATACCGGCCTGGGGTACATACTCAGGGAGCTCATCCATGTCTCTTTTCATGTAGTCCAGGAAGGTACATCTCAGGTCATTCACACCAGCATGGACAATGAGTGCATCATATTTCTGCTTGCTTTGGGGTGACCTGCGTACTTGTGTTATGTGGCATATTGTGGCAGCCTACAGGCAGCTTACTGTACCCTTTCCCTTGTTCAGTCTGGTGAGTGGGACAGCAGCGTGTCTGCCTATACAGACACCTATTACAACTGTATCAGGCATGTTGTTTCTCCTTCTGGCCTGTGACTGTTTGGCACACCAGCTTTGTGTACTATGTGTTGCATGTGCTATGTTTGGAGGTTGTGGTTGCTTGGGATCTGCTTTGGAGGCTTCTGTTGGTGTGGTGTGTTTGTAATTAGGGCCTCCGGGAATGTTTTTCTGTATTTATGTGTTTGGTTTACAGTTGTGATAGGTCTATGTGGGAATGGGTTTGTGGTGTATGTGGTTACCTTCTCCTCCTGACTAGTTTTGACAGTACTGAGTTGGGGGAGCTCAGCTTCCGGTTTGGATACATGGTTGCATCTCTCACATATATTTGTATTTATTGGGGGGAGTTGTGGGTTGTCTGTGTACTTGGGCCAGGTGTCACATTGCCTCTGGATTCACAGATTCTACTTGTCGTGGCTGGCCTTAGTGGATTGTATGTGTGGACATATTTTATTGCCATACTACTGATCAGTGATTACTTCCCTTTTTATGTTTGCTCTATCATGTAGTAGCTTCCTCATTCTCTTGCATGGTTTGATAATGGCTAGAGTCCAGCATGCCAGATGCCTGCATGTATGGCATTGTGTCTTGTTGTTATTTGTGATTGCATACTCCAAGCATTCCTGGCTGTGTTCATGGAATGCCTGTATAACATGTTCTGCGGTGTGTCCCATATTCTGCACTTGCACAGGGCCTTTCGTGGATTCCACATCGGTTTGGAGGGGTGCAACCTATGCTTTACACATAGATTCATAGAGTCATAGATTCATAGATTCATACTAAGCTGTCTGCCCTTACGAGCCATTTAAAGCTTAGCCAATTATCCCTTGTGAGCCTCAAACCCTGGACCTTGTGTTTGTAAGGCAAACACCTTAACCATTAGGCCACCCTCTCAACCCTGTTTTTCACTGTGGTATTCTGGCCAGGGACTGGGGTCAGGATGTGTGTATATCCAGTGTGATTACTCTATGGTCTGGTCTTACCAGTGAGGGATACACTTCTCATCTTGCCATCCAGTACACATGTTGCTGATTATCACATCCAGTATGCTTACCCCTCTTGTGGGAGTGGTACGTTGTTCCTGAGCATTTTGGTTTATGGATTCTGGGAACTTTTCTCCTACTGTGTTGGTGCTAGTATAATGCTCCCAGTGTATGTCTGGGTATTTTCAGTCAAGCAATATAATGTGGTTTGGGGGGGTTGATATATTCATGTATTCCAACATAGGCCAGGTGCAGTTCCTGGTATTAGGACAGTAGTCTGCAGCAGGCTATATACTGGGAGATGGTTTTAGCCATTGGTATTTGACCATGGCTAATCCATGCTGCTTCTTGTTGTGGTACCAACATGGGGGTGTGGTTATCCTTGACATTTATTGCTAGTCACCCTCCTTTTGTAGCTTGTTCCATGTTTTGCGGCTGTACAGCACAGTATGAGGTGTGACCTGGTAGTGTTAGGGTGCTGATGTGAGCCTTGACCCAGTTTTCTATTACAAGACTGATATCTACATTCTCCATACTGTGTGCGTTTACACTGCACACATCTTGCTGTTTAGACTTCTGGCATTGGGTAGCATTACATCTAGGTTCCTATCCCTTGTGGTACCTATGAAGGTGGGTTTGTGTTTTGAGACTTACCTATTCAGGGCATGCTGTGGGTACTGACAGCCTTTGCCAGTATCCATGGGGCCTGGACTGATAGGTGCATGCCACCCCTAGCAGGTGGTGCATCATGTCATGCTCCGCATGTCTTCCCAGGCTGGATCACATTGGCTCCCCTTTGACTAACTGCATTACTTCAGCCAGTTATTGCAATTGATCATCCCATCGTCATTTTGTGGCTTCATGCTTGGTGAGAGTGGATGTTAGTCAGGGTCCTCAGGTGTGCATATAGTACATGGTGTTACATTACTTAACACATGGCATTCATGCCTCAGGTGGTGCTGCAGGACTGCCTCTGTTGGATGTGCATATTACACTCCCTGTACATGTTTGTGAGCAGGTCATGTCATTTTAGGCATCCCTGTTATTATTTGAGTGAGTCAGAGGGGGTATCATTCCCAGGGTTCCTACTGAGCCAGTGTATGTGCTATTCGTTGCCTCTTTGTCAAGGCTGGGGCATACTGGGCACACCTCCTTCTGCCTACTGGGGCAGGCTCAGGTTGTTCCTCCTCTGAGTCACGCTCTGCCTGTGATGGCCTTGGCAATGGTGGGGGGGCTGTTTGGCCCAGCCCTATGCTGGTCCTGCTGCAGCTGTTTTCGCAAGATCATATTATGTAGCATAACACATACCATGACAATTTGGGTACATGTAGTTGGTGTGTACTGCAAGGCTCCACCAGATGTGTCCAGACACCGGAACCGTGACTTGAGCAGCCCAAACACACGCTCTATTACATTACGTGTTTGTGCATGTGCCTCATTATGGCGTTCCTGTTCAGGTGTGTGTGCGTTTCTGATGGGTGTCATCAGTCACGGCTCCAGTGCATAACCTGCATCCCCCACTAGGTGTCCATGTGGGATGTCCCCATTGGCAAATGTTTGGTACAGCTGCGTCAAATGCCAGATGTGGGAATCATGGTAGCTCCCAGGGCAGCCAGCACACACATTCATTATTATGCCCTGGGCATCACACACGACCTGGCATTTGATGGAGGGGAAGCCCTTGCGGTTAATGTAGGCCCTACCCCGCTCACCGGCTGGTGCTTTGATGCGTATGTGCATGCAGTCTATTGCACCCACTACCTCAGGGTATTCCGCTATTTGCTGGAAGAGACGCATATTGCTGGCCAATACCTCATGGGCATTGGGGAAATATACATGATCACCGACATGTGCTGACATGGCATCCAGGAACTGGTGCAGTACCCTGGAGGCTGATGCCTGTGATATCCCCATCATATCACCAGTTGGTCTTTGGAAGGTACCTGTTGCTAGTATTCTTAGGCCAACACATACCTTGGTTTCCACTGGGATGGGTTCCCCAATGTTGGTTCTGTGTGTGAAGCGTGGCCTGCACAGCTCAACTATTTGCTGCAGGAGCTCTCTGTCCACTCTATAGTGCTCTACTATCTCCAGCTCATGTAACCCATGGTAGGTGACCCTGGGCCTGTACACTCTTCTCCGTCTCCTCACTGTGGGTTGTCTGGCACCATCTGCATTGTCACCACCCTCAGCAAGTCATCTATGTCTCATTATGACAGCTATGGCAGCCCCTAACATTTCTGCTCTGAGTTCAGCTTTTTCAGTTTTCACTTCTAATAGCTTACTCCTGTCTTGTAGTGTCTCTTGAGAGAAACATCCTGCACTGCTGTTTGCAGAGTTTTAAGTGCTGGGCTGGGCTACTATTCTGCCTGTGTAATTGCCTGCTTCTAATTGTTTTCACCTGCTAGCTCCAGCAGTATTCCCTGCTAGCTTCCTACTAATTCTGTTGCTTCCTTTTTCCTTTCTGTTTCCTCAGGGGGGAGCAGCGTGCCTACCAGCAAAAACACGCTCACAGTGGCTTACACGCGTGCACACATGCTTACACAGTTCAGGATCTGCCTATTCGGGGTAAAACACACGCACACCAGCGCAAACAGTGTTACAAGTCTGCCAACACGCTCCCACATGCTCAGTCTGCCTTACACGCGCACACACTGCCCTACTCGCGCTTCATGGCGCGCACACGTGCGCATGCACACCCAGCAAGAAACTTTGGTGTAAGTAACAGTGTACACCTTCCATTTCTTGACTTTCCCATGCTTATCTTGTGGCACTCCTCTTTCCCTGATCTGTGTCTGTCATCTGTCATGTTACACTGACCTCCAATGAACTGCATTTCTTTCTACCGTTCCCCCTTGTGATGTCATCTATCTCCTACTCTATTCCTCCCCCTTATGTATCTCTTACACTACTCAGACTGTGCTCATTTGCTATGTGACTGTGGGATTCAGTATCCTAACCCTCATTTATATGAGATTGCCTACTAATGCTTAGTTACATGTCTTAGACTCAGCTTCCCCCCTTAGCAACCACTACACGGTGGCCATGTTGTTTTTGGTCTGCTGGTCCCTGCATTGTCATTCCATGTATTGCATAAAACCCATATTTGTGGGTTTATAACCTTCATTTTTATGTTTTATACAGCACAACCCGTTTGCGCGGGGCTGCGCTGCGTTTAAACATCGGCGATCGCCGAAAAAAATATATATATTTTTATAATTTTTGCATCAGGTTACCTTGCCAATAGCCACATATTTGGCCATTGGCATGCTGCCTGGCACATATGCACACTTTATTTGGAGCTGACATGGCTCCATTGTGATTTTTGCAGAAACGTACTCAATTGTCAACTGAGTACATTTCTGCAGCTAAAACGTCTCTTACACGGGCTGGTTTCTGCTTCGTGGATCTCTAATATACCTCATTTGCATACCTTTTGGCTGCAAGTGAGGTATTTAGCATATCCACGCCCAGTCCGTGTAAGAGACATTTTAGCTGGTCTCTTACACGGAGTTTAGGGCTGTTCCTGGATCGCGAGGCTTGCATGGAGTGTTACACATCTCTTACACTCTGTGCAAGCCTTCGTGAATCCTGCCCTCTACATTTACAGTTTAGTTTGACAGTGAAAAACTCCATGACAGAATGTACATAATGATGACATGCGTGCTTCATTTTGAGGAAAGGAATGCAAGACAAAATGATTACACTTGCAATGGCTTTAAAACCATTCCTCTGTCACTTACATCCTCCAAGGCAGAGCATAGGCAGGGTATACTGCAGAATCAGACATAGAGAATCTTTTGTTAAAACATGCCTCAGGGTCATGGAACAATCAATGGAAATGAAACAGAAATACACCTTACCATATTTGAACCCATGTATGTGTTATGGTATCCCTCGAATCAAAACATTAGCCAGGTATGCTACTGAAGCACTTATAGGAAAAGAGTTAAAAAAAAAATAAAATAAAACATTGCAGGGGAATGGCATATCGTTGTATGTTGACAACATAGTATTGTATAAAGTCTTCCCACCCTCAAGGGATTAGAACTCTGCATCCAGTGGACTGAGAACAGACTCACCCCATCACAAATATGTTGAGCCACAGTAGAGTTCACAGGCATACTACTAACTTTACTATGTTTCAGTATTGTTTGCTGACACGGATGTGCACTCAGCTCAACTCATTTGCATGATTAATGGCAAAATATTAGCACATTTGAAGGATCTTTTTCAGTTCATGCCATAGGACAGGAGTTAGCATTTCCCTGCACTTGCATGTCAGCAATGCTGTTGCTTTCTGCCAGCAATAATGAAACATATGAGCACAAAAAGATCATTTTAATATATAATCCCATTTTGGGCATGCGTATGGTGTGATTATCTATTTTTTGACCAAATTAAATGTTGGAAATGGGAGTACAGGCAAGAGATGAAAATAGGAAGCAAGCAGGGTATAGAGCACACGGTGAGCAAATAAGTAATGAGCAGGATGGAGATAGGATAAGGCATACCTTTCAACTTCTTAGCTCGATAGTCCGGGTAAATTACATTAAATTTGTAATTATTTAATGATTGTACTCCTCAAGCATTTATCTGACAAGTACAGTTTTGATAATAAAATATAGTAACCAATCATTGTGTACATTAATTGAATGTTTGTGAAAGGTATGGGTGGGAGTATTTTTGAGGGACAGGTGCCTTTTTTTATTTTTTCAAGAGGAGAAAGTTGTGGAAAGATATCAGGGAAGTTAGAGGTGGGTATGATGGAAAGTGTAGGTCACGAGAAGACTGACATAACTGACAATGTGTGTGGTAAGCCATGCAGGACAAGGAACAATATGGTAGAGGAGACATCAGACAAACAGAGGGAAGACAATTATATGGGGAGAATTGTGTATGAGGTATCAGTGAGCATAGACACAAATGGTAGGAGAACTGTTTGGGGAATATGAGTGGGTGTTAGGAAAAGCAGTATCTGCCAGCTTTGTCACAGTGAGAGATTACTCATTACCCTGGAAGCCATCAATAATGGGTCCTACCCCAAGATCTGGAGGCAGCACTGACCATTGGCAGGACTCAATGTGCATGTTCTCTATACAGCCATTGAGGGCATTGAACCTCCTGTCTAGTATCTAAACCACAAGCTCTGCCAGTTCCTGACAGGTGACAATTGTCACCTCCACTCACACTGCCACTGGTGGGTACCAGTGTATCAGCTTCCAGTCCTGAGCTACCTGACATAGCTTGTGCAGGTAAAGCAGGAGATATGAAAGCAACTCTGGCAGGCTAGGACGTGTAGGGTGTCTCTGATGGTGGTGGTGTCACTGCTGCTGCCATCTGTTGGGGAATGACATACTATACCAGAGTAGTGGGTCCAGGTCTCAGTGTTGCTGCATATAATATTAACAGAAATGGAGAAGAAAAAGTTAGGGACAAAGAGGGTGAAGAAGAGACATACACAAATAATGAAGGTGCAATCTTAATTATTTCTTCAAATCATGAAGTACGGTGAAGGAAATTAATTTTGATTAATAGGGCCGACACAGATATTTTAACAGGTTAATCATTTTATTGAACATCTTTATTAGTTTAACTATGTTGACAGTTAAAATTGGGCCATGACAGCAGCATTTGTAGATGGGGAATTGAACCCACACACACCCTGACAATCTCTGTGCACATAGACATAACATGATGAGTCATTTCTCCAGCTTCATGGGGGTGACGGTGATATGCATACTTCTCAAGTGTACCTCATTATAAGGAACGTTCCTCATTTTGTGTCTAAAAGTCCATGTTCCTCATTGCTCCACATTAAGAGGGTCTGTCACATATTCATTTTTAAGGATTTTTTACACTGATATCCATGGTAATTAGAAATTAATTATTAATTTGGCAAAAGAAATGCTTATAAGTATAAAGTAACACATTTTAACCATTCTGTGAACTTCCTAGCTGATGTTGTTAATACTTCCTAGCTGGTGTTGTTTATAAGCTATTAGTAAGTGTTCCACATTTTGTCCATTTGTCCCACATTGTGGGAGACAGTGTCCTTCAGTTTGTAGATGGAAGGTTGAGATTTGTGGTAGTATGCAGAATCAAAAGTCTAACTTTGCACAATCATACCAGTTCCGGTAAGAAGTGCCAGTACAGGCAAATGTTGTCTTGCTCTATAAATGTAATTTACCATTTTTCTGTTGCTATCTGATACTCTGCATATAGACACGTCTTTCACAACAGAAGCAATACTTATCTTGGCCCTTTCTTAAGCACTGTAGTCTGTCCTTATGTATTTCCCTGTTCCTTTTGATCTGTTTACAGGCCTTAATGATACATTTGATGGTGACATGCACTGGCAGGGTATGTGTTTCGGCATAAGATGATATACTTACTGTACCGAGATGGTTGCTGTGCTTCAACTTCAGCTTCCCATCAGCCAAGGAGGTCAGGCTCTTGGTAGTTTAAGTTACTATAGTGGTGACAGCACAGCTCCCCCATGCACTGGATGCCAGTAGCATGGCAGCAGCTTTGGCCAAACTATTCCAAACATCATCCTTATACTGTGGCCTAGTATTACCTCTTGCAGGAACTTCCACTTGTACTGCTTATGCAGAATGTCAAGAAAAATCTTGGATGCCTCCTCATACCACTTCTTTTTTCCTGAAAGGAGCAGTACCTTACCTTCTCCAGTCATAGTTGTCTCATCCTCAAAGATCTCAGTAAAAACGGCAGAGAATTGTTACCCAAATGACTACTCACATGTTTTGCCCTCTGATCAAAGATGAGCATGAATGGGCACCTCATATGCGCAATGGATGGCACAGTAATAAAATACAGTATTGCATTATTATGGTCCTAATGGCCTTTAAGGTGTAAAACATGACAGTCCTCCATCCTGTCTTTGATGCTGAGAATGAATGCTCAGCAGTGACTCCATCAGTTAAAGACAGAATGGCCAGTGTCTCAACTTTCTAGCTATACAAGTGTGATACACCATCTCCCATAATTCTGAACAAATGGGCAACATGTTGAACACTTGCTAACAACTTATCAGCAACTTTAGATTTTAAGATCACAGCAAGGTTAACATGTCACACTACATGTCATGCTAAGTTGTAAAATGTTCTTTTGATTTATTCAAATCATTCAGTGTTATTTACCATGGATATAATTTACAAAAAAATGTTTGGACTTTAATTTGTGTCAGACTGTTTCAATGTGAAAATACGAGGAGTATGGCTCTTTTAAACTTCAGTTGTTGAACATTTCTCATAATGAGGTACACTTGAGAGATATGAGCCTGACAATTTCCCTTTTCCTGTAATCTGGGATTCCCTCGTATGAGCAGTGCTCTCCACAGATGCTCAGGTATGTGTACAACATCATGTAAAATTCAAAGCAATGTCTATCAGGTTTACTCATCACATAAATTGAGTAATTCAGAAACAATAATGAGATGAGCCCTAATTAGCATACTCATTGTTCCCAAAAATGGTAATCAAAATAATAAAAGCATGAACGAAGCCAAAATTCATCATCACACCATGGAAGATGTAACTTTTTGTTAAAATACAATGGTATCCTACTGCAAGTACCTGTTGTTACATAGGTTCATTGGTAGGCACTAGGCCATTGGCCCTAGGGCCTATATAAGCCTAGCCAAATGTTACCCTGGCTTTTGCCAACCAAGAAAATTATTTTCCTGTGCCCCTGTCAATCAGAGCCACAGAAGTGATCCCTGGGGTGAATTTCCTATCTCCCATCCAATCATCAAGATTTTTCTTGAAGAGTGCTAATGAGGAGCTTTGTTTGATATAGATAGGTAGTTTGTTCCAGAGTATGGGAAGTCTCTGGGACAGGAATCTATACCTCCAGCATGTTCTGTTTATTGTGATGGCAAGGTTTAGGTCCCTAGAGCATGTAGCTCGGAGGGATTGGGATTTCTTTATGTGGAGCATGTCCAACAGCTCTGGGTTTGACATAGCTTTGTATGTTAGGCAGAGATCACCTCTGAGTAGGCGATATGTGACAGAGTAAAGCTGAAGGTTTTTGAGACGGTCTGCATAGGGCATCTGTTTGAGGCTGGTAATCCTCTTTGTGAGGTATTTCTGTGGCCTTTCCAGTTGTTGTAGATGTCTTGTGAGGTACATACCAAAAGGGGCGTTGTACTCTATAATGGGTCTAATGAGTGATGAGAAGAGGGGAACAATGACCTCTTTTTTCCTGGATGAGAAACCTTTTGTGATGAGGTGTGCCATGTAGAAGGATTTCCTGACTATTGTGACAATGTAATTATCAAAGGAGAGACTACTTTCCACCTGTTTTCCAAGGTCTCTTATCACACTTTCGGTGTTAAGTAGACTACCGCCTATGTGGTAGTTCATGGATGCAGAGTTTTTACCAAAAGGGATGACAATGCACTTTTTGGCATTGAGCTTGAGGCCATGGTTTTGACACCAGACATATGTCTTAGTGAGGCCCTTTTGTAGGATGTCCACATCGTTAGGAGTTTTGATTATGGCTCCTAATTTGTAGACATCTGTGAGCTTTGTTAGCCAAAGACCTTCTGTGTTAGCCTGTACTTCAGAGAAGTACATACCAAACAGGAGAGGACCTAGGACTGAACCCTGTAGGACTCCACTTGTCACTGGTCTGAAGTTGGATTTAGAGTCTGCTACTTTTACAGTGTGGGTTCTGTCAGTGAGCCAGTTGGCAACCCATCTTGTGACATAGGGATTTATACCTAGTTTAGTGTATCAGCTGCCTGTATTACTTGGAGTAGTGGTCCCTGCATGAGACCACCTTGCGTTAGCTGCTTCCTAACTATAATATCATGTAACATAACACAAACAGTCAGTTCTTTTGCACTTTTGGTGAGATCATACTGCACGGGTCTACTGAACGTGTCCAGACAGCAGAACCATGATTTCAACAGCCAAAATGTGCATTTTATAATGATTCTGAATTGTGTTAAAGCATGGTTGTAACCGTGTTCAGTTTGGTTATGAAGATTTCTAATTGGTGTTATTAGCCATGGTTCCAGGGCATATCCGGGCATCACCCACAAGATGCCACCATAGAAACTCATCCTCACAAACCATAAATATCAGATATAGGTGTGAGTTGTGGAAACTTCAGCTCCCTATTGAAATGTTGGCACTTAAAATGCCAGATGTTGGAAAGTAAAAAAAAAAGACCAAAAACCCAGAGAAGAGAGAATCTCAAAAATCACTCTTCTTTTGGGGGGCAAGACCCCTGTACCCCTGAACTTATATATACCAAATCCAACATCTTCATAATGTGGAGAAAAGAGACTATTCTGAGAAATAGTATCTCAGACTTAGTATATATAAGTCTGTTCTTTCAACCATTCAGTCTCAAGCAAATCCCAACATTTCAAATGGTTTCCAGAAACTGCCTGGGTGGCCTACATACCCATTGTAGATGAAACCCTGTGCATTACAGGCCACCAGCCAGTTGATGGAGTAATGCCATTGGCAGTTCATGTACTTCCTTCCTAGCTTACCTGGTGGGGATTCTATTTTGATGTGGGTACAGTCTGTAACCCCAGTAGCTCAGGGAAGTGGGATTTAGCATAGAAGTTTTACACAGTGTTTATCTTCTCTGAAGTATGTAGAAACCACATGTTTCCCCACATGTTGAAGCATGGAATCGAGAAACTGGTAGAATATTCTCAAGGCAGGTGTCTGAGATACCCCCACTGTGTCTCAATGGGTTGCTGAGAGGTCTCTGTTGCTAATATATGTAAAGCAACACATACCTTTGTATCCCCTGGGAGCTTTACCACCCCCATAACCATTTTATTCATGTGTGCTAACCCTAATCCCAACTCTTCCTCTACACATTACATTAGTCAGAACCTTTTCCCTAACATTATCATTACCTATATAACACTTGGTATTGGTTTTGTAGTTAATGTGTATGATATAGAATATTTTTAGCTGAATTAGATGTTTTGTGATTCAGTATTAGGAGTTGTCAGTATTCTGTGCTTTCATTATTTTTTAGATATTTTGAGGTTATTTTTCTTGAATTAAACCAGTGCATGTGTGCATGTGTATGATATATATATATATATATATATATATATATATATATATATATATATATATATATATATATATATCTTTATGTACACCCAAATATACATGTACAAATATACACACACACATGCACACACACACACACACACTCACACACCACTTCCATCTGGCTGAAATGTACTTTCAGCAAAGAAGACAGATTTGGTTTGTTGGTGGCTCTTTCTCAATTTGCAGCAACCTCAGAGTTGACTATATTGAAAATGGAGGTAAAGAGAGCAGAACCCCTTGCAAGGATGGAGCTCTCACAGCAGCTATATAAATGCCAGCTGTTTCATAAGGTCTGCACTTTGGCCATCCTTAACATATAAAATACCATGTCTGCAAAGCTAAATCAGGGAAGCGGTTATATAGTTCCTGAAATATGGTGTAGCCACCAACCGTTGTCATTTTTCTTTACCATTTACTGCAGATTTCTTTTCTGAAATTACACATTGTACATATGGTTTGGCAGTTGAATCTCAAATTACTCTATCCAAAATATTCCATCCTTGGAGAAGTTCAAGAAAAGCTAATAACATCAGTGCTAACAGCATATGAGGTATGGGTTTCCCTCCCTTAATACTGACCACTGGCTAGTGAAGCAGGCAAAATATTAGGGTCCAACCTAACACTCATACTGGGTGACTTCAACTTCCCCTCCATTAACTGGGAAAACTACTCATGTACCAATACACTTGCCCAATGTTTCCTGGAGTTCATTAATTCCAATGCCCTGGACCAGCTCATTCTTACCCCCACTAGAGGTAACATCATCTTTCACCTGGTCATTACTAACATGGGTGAGCATTGCTCTACACCAATAGTCAACTCCTCCCTGGTTAGATCCAACACAAACTAATCACCTAGGAAATCCATATCCCTCCCACCCCCACCCCACCCCACACCCCCAAAGGTAACCACCATGAAAAACGTCTCCAAAGCTAACTTTGGGCTCCTAAAAACATAGATGGCTAACATCAGGACACCCGTGCAGTTGGAGAACAGCTGCATGACCACCAAATAATACATTAATGCCCTGTACGAACACGTATACAAATGCATGGATCTCGCAATACCCAATAGAATCAACATGCTCTCTTCCAAAAAAGGAAGACAATCTGATGGTCCACTGCCATAAACAAACTCCGTAACAGAAGGAGGAAACAGATGTGAAATAAGGTGAAGTCCCAAGACTAGAAAAACTCCCTTATCAGCTTCAACAAAAACTTGAGATCCCTCATCAAATCCTCTAAATCTAGCTATGAAAACAGAATTGCAGCAGATAGTAAAGACAACCACAAGGCCTTCTATAGTTATATAAAGAATCTCTATGGCAATACCCTGATTTGCTCGGAGCTATTGTACAATGGCACCTCCTATACAGAGCCAACAGATATTGCCAATATACTAGCCAACAGATTCAGTGCCAACTTTAACCCTCTCTCCCCACCATAGGACCAAAAACAATACCAGTAGATTGCCAGGCACCCAGTAATACTGCTGCACAGGTTAAAACAGCACTGTCCAAGGCCAAGAATACAGCTTTTGTGGGACCTGACAATATCCCTGGCTGTGTTATACATGAACTACAAAGTGAACTGGCACCTCACCTGTGTGCCCTGTTCAGTCATAGCCTCACCTCAGGCTTTGTCCCTACCAAATGGCAGACTGCTACAGTCATCCCTCTCCACAAAGGAGGAGTGACTACAGACCCTGGCAACTATCACCCCATTAACCTGACGAGTCTGATATGCAAAGCTATGGAACGCATCACATCATGGACCTAATAAACAAGGATAAAGGGAATCTGCAAACTCTGGATCCCACTCAGTTTGGTTTTGTGAAGGGCAGATCATGCCTACTCAACCTGGTCGACTTTTTTGAGTCAGTCACCAGAGCTATGGATGAAGGCAAGGTGGTTCATACAGCCTACCTTGATCTGGCCAAGGCCTTTGATACCATTTGCCCCTCAGGAATCGTAGAAAAACTCACTAAGCTAGGCATCAACCCCTATATCACTAGGTGGGTTGCAAACTTGCTCCCAGATAAAACACACAGTGTGAAAGTAGCTGACTCCAAGTCAGACTGCTGACCAGTCATGAGTGGAGTCCCACAGGGTTCAGTCCTGGTCCTCTCCTGTTTGGTATATACTTCACTGATGTCCAGGCCAACATGAAGGGACTCTGGATGAAAAAGTTTGCAGACAATTGCAAGTTGGGAGCCATAATTAACTCCCCAAGTTATGTTGACATCCTACAGAAAGACCTCACTGAGACCAACAACTGGTGTCAGAACCATGGCCTTAAGCTCAATACCAAAAATGTGTCATCATCCCCTTTGAGAAAAAACGGTTCCCATGAATTACCACATTGATGGTAGTCCACTGAACACAGAAGGCATCATAAGAGATCTGGGAACACAGGTTGACAGCAACCTGTCTTTTGACCACCACATTGCCACTGTGGTCAGAAAGTCCTTCTGTGTGGCACATCTCATTACTAAGAGTTTTGCATCCAGGAAGAAAGAGGTCATTGTCTCCCTCTACTCTTCCCTCATTAGGCTAATCATCGAGTACAATGCCCCATTTGGCATGTACCTCACTAGACACATGCAACAAAAGAACCTCACAAAGAGGATCCTAGGCCTTAAAACACTTCTCCTGTATGGACAGATTAAAAAAACTCCAACTATTCTCTGTCTGATATCACCTACTTAGAGGTGATCTCTACTTGACTTACAAAGCCATGTCTTACCCAGCTCTGTTAGAAATGCTACAGCTAAAGAAATCCCATTCTCTCCACACTACACACTCCAAAGACCTCAACCTCATTACCACAATCAACAGAGCAAGCTGGAGGAACAGGTTCATAACCCAGAGATTGTCCATGCAATGGAATAGATTTCTCATACATATCAAGCAGAGAGCCTCACTGGCCCTCTTCAAGAGAAATCTTGATGAGTGGATGGGAAATAGAACATTCTTCCCAGGGATCACAGCAGTGGCTCTACTCGACAGAGGCACTGGGAACTGAGGTCGGGTGGCACAATGCCAGGGTAATCCTATGGGCTAGGCTTGTAAAGGCTGCTGGGCCATTAGACTAGTACACATCCATGAACCTATGAACACCGGCTAGTCATCACTTACGATAGATGAGCAAGCCAAATAAGTAATTTTCTGTTGTCCTTCCGAAATTTAACTTTAGCACAAAATTTAAAAGTACTGATGCAACATGAATTACATAGTTTCAAGACCTTCTGTAACTGGATTTAGCTTTTATTATGCTTTATTATATATCAGATATATTTTCCTTGAAGCAGAGGTACCAGAAGGAAGACACTGCACAACTGAAGAGAAGAAAACATCTTCAAAACTAATATGCCAATTGTCAGCTTAGTTATCCTGCTGAACATGCAGAAGAATAGTAAGCCTCAGTTAAACTGATGGAAACAACTGTCAGAAGCCAATGGAGAGCCAAGACCCTTTAGGCTGTCTTGCTTCCTGAACTCTAATGGAAACTGTTTTGCATTTAATTATGGAGTTAGATTTTATACATGTATAGTATTTAAAACCCCATCATAAACAGCTACTGTGCCTCAGGGAAGTGTGTTGGAATTTGATTCTTGGCAAGTTATTTTCTCATATGCAGAAGTATCTTAACACTCAGGAATAAAAGCTCACAAAACAAAATTCAGTTTGTTTAAAATCAAGGTATTGCTCTTACAGCTGTCAGGTATGCAGTGATATTCCAAGTGCTCACAGTTTTGCAAAGCACTGCTGCAGACAACATACATACTTGTGTTTTCTCAAGGTCAATTATTTTCTTCTTTTTTTTTTTTTTTGATTAAAACATGCAAAATAAATTGTTTTCTCACCCAGTGACAGAATTTTGATGATTTGCTGTGACTAGGTCTGAAGTTTTAAGGCAACAGTCATAAATTTTAGGTGTGCCGACAAGAGTATATTTTAAATCAATAGCTTTTAATATTGTAAAGGGATGTGAATGTTGGTCATAAATAGATAAACCCCTCTGAATGACTATATTGCACTGAAAAGCAAAGCTACCAGAATGGAAGCTGCCTGTGCAGTGTCATATGATGATTTTCTTTGGCTTATTTCTTTCTTCTGTTTCTTTCTTCTAGATTTCCACACAGCAAAGAGTTCTCACAAGATGCTTTTTTCTACAAGCTACAGAAGAGGAAATAGAAGAGTTAAAACAGAGGCAGAACGTGGGTGGGAGGGGGCGATTCAGATATATGTGTGCATGTCTGTGTAGGTTTGAGTGTGTGTGTGTGTGTGTGTGTGTGTGTGTGTGTGTGTGTGTGTGTGTGTGTGTGTGTGTGTGTGTGTGTGCGTCTAACATAAAAAGTGGTTCCGACACAGCAATGATAATTTAGAAATCCTGTTCTGAACTACAGGTAAAATTTCAGCATTAAAAATATAGTATGAAAGCAATAACAGGAACGCAGATGTATATTATATAGTTATTGTAACTGTATGGTGATTTGACATGTTTCTCCGAGTTTTATATCTTCTGTTAATGCATGCTATCTAAAAGTTATACACTGGGGGAGGGTTCATGTGTTCCTGGAAGTGTAGTAACTACAAGTTAGGATGATGTTAATGTGGCAGACTGTGACATTCTACATATAACACATTAAATATAAGCCCGACCTAATACCCTATTCAAAGAAAGTGTTATACAAAGCAAAACAAATGTGTCTATTGTCCATAGCACTCAGCCTCTTACAAAAAAAAAAATTCAGAAATAAACATCCCAGTTCCCAAAATGTCAGGACAAAAGTCCAAAAACAAGGGTTTTTTCTATATACGAATCTCGCTGCCTAAGAACTTTTAATAGAATGAGATGATTTGTATGTATATGCATATCTTGAAGCATAAAATGTCAATTTAATATAATTTCTGTTGTACTCCTCACAGTTTTTATTCAAAAGCACACATTTTATGAGTGACAATGTAAAATTCAGAGGAAACTGAGGAAAAGTTGAGAGCTATGTAACTGTCAGCAATGCAAAAACTAGAAAGCAATTTTAAAATTAGCTGGGAAGAAGCAGAGAGAGAGTTAGATGCCAGGAGAGCTGAAAGGGTGAAGGTATCATTTTCAGAAGTGGTACCTATACTAGGAGTCAGCTCACACAGAGGAAAGACAGCAGCAGAGAATATATTGTCTGGCCTCTGCAGCAAAGCTCTGTGCAAGAGACAGTCTCCATCTTAGCCAAGCAGGGACAGTGATGTGTAGTGCTGTATTAGAAAGGTATATCTCAGTGATCATACTTTTAAACTGAGGAGAGAATGACAGAAACAGAAGAGGGTAAGTGTTAGGCACTCTACACAAAAGGCAAAAAGGGATGAAGAACATAGCAGATGAATAAACAAGGATGACTCAGAGGGTACATGAGTGTTCTTACTCTACAATGCAAGGAGGGAGCTGCAACTAACAATGCAGGACAGAAGGGCAGTATCACAGAAACATGGCCCAGTGATGGGAGGGATGGACCATGGATGTGCCTTGGTGTATGCTGTCCACGAATGATGGGGAACAGAGAGATGGGGTAAAGAAGGAATCATCAGATCTGAAGTGACAGTAAAGGAAAAGCACAAAATAGAAAACAAGTAAAGAATAGTGGCTACAGTAGTTGGAAAAGACAGTGTGTGGAATGGAAGTGGCATAATACAAAGAAGCTAGCCAAAGGCAACAAATGTGGTAAGGGGAGCAAAGGCTGAAGCTAGCCAAAAGGCAACAAATGTCGTAAAGGGAGCAAAGACTGAAACTAGCAAAAAGGCAACAAATGTGGTTAGGGGAGCAAAGGCTGAAACTAGCAAAAAGGCAACAAATGTGGTAAGGGGAGCAAAGGCTGAAGCTAGCCAAAAGGCAACAAATGTGGTAAAGGGAGCAAAGACTGAAACTAGCAAAAAGGCAACAAATGTGGTAAGGGGAGCAAAGACGGAAGCTAGCCAAAGGCAACAAATGTGGTAAGGGAAACAAAGGCTGAAACTAGCAAAAAGGCAACAAATGTAGTAAGTGGAGCAAAGACTAAAGCTAGCTAAAGGCAACAAATGTGGTAAGGGAAGCAAAGGCTGAAACTACCCAAAAGGCAACAAATGTGGTAAGGGGAGCAAAGACTAAAGCTAGCCAAAGGCAACAAATGTGGTAAGGGAAGCAAAGGCTGAAGCTACCCAAAAGGCAACAAATGTGGTAAGGGAAGCAAATACTAAAGCTAGCCAAAGGCAACAAATGTGGTAAGGGGAGCAAAGACTAAAGTTAGCTAAAGGCAACAAATGTGGTAAGGGAAGCAAAGGCTGAAGCTACCCAAAAGGCAACAAAAGTGGTAAGGGAAGCACATGCTGAAACTAGCAAAAAGGCAACAAATGTTGTAAAGAAAGCAAAGGCTGAAGCTAGCAAAAAGGCAACAAATGTGGTAAAGGAAGCAAAGGCTGAAACTAGCAAAAAGGCAAGAAATGTGGTAAAGAAAGCAAAGGCTGAAGCTAGCAAAAAGGCAACACATTTGGTAAGGGAACCAAAGGCTGAAGCTAGCCAAAAGGTAACAAATGTGGTAAGGAAAGCAAAGGCTAGAGCTTAAATCAAGTTAACAAAAAAAAAAAATCAACAAAGGAAACAAGGGTTTTACAGTTATGAGCAGGAAGAAAAATTCTGAGGGATAGAATTGGCTAGGCTAATCAAAAATGGGAGAAAGATCACAGCAGAATAGGAAAAATGAGAGGCACTGAATAAATATTCTACTTTACTTGTCTAAGAGAAAGGCAAAGGGAGAATGGTATGGTGTGAGGATGGCAGGGCAGAATGTGGTGAATGCTAGTATGCAAACATCAGGATAGGGAGGAAACATCTGACCTTAGGAAGGATACAGAATAATGACCAGATATACTACCTCCTACATTCCTTATAAATATGGCTAGAGTGTTGTCAGAAAAACAAATGGACAATTTCAATAGATCATTGACTGGTGCAGAAGTGCCAGAGGGCTGGAGAACAGCAACTGTGGTACTCTTGTATGGGGTGGGGAAGGTTCAACAATCTTCAGGACAGCAACTGACATGGATTCATGGCTAGAAGAAGTTGTCAGTTAAATGCAATCAGGTTTTGTGAATGAGTTACAGAGGACTACCAGTAAACCTATGACTGAGCACCATACAGGAGGTTGATAGCAAAACTTGTAGGAGCACAACTGAAGAAAGGGAAAGGGATAGCTGCAGTGAAAGGGGCAATGTCAGAAATTATGGCATGAATGAAATTCCGCAGCAGTCTGTCCAGGGTTCAGTATTCTTCAGTGTTTGTTTCCAACACACCTGAAGGAACCAGCTTGTTTGCTGATGACACAAACATAGGTTCAGTGGTAGAGCATGACAGAAAAGTCTAGCAAAGGATTCTGAAAGGCTAAACAAGTCACAGAAAGAAGGCAGATGAGGTTCAGTGCAAACAAATTCAAAATATTGCACTTGAGTCAGAAGAATCCTGGTATAAGGTACTTCCTGAGAAACATAGCTGATGACATAAGAGCAGGAAAATTATCGGGGGATGTTGAGCACGCATGGATAAGACCACCAGGAGGAGAATTGGAGGACATTGGCAGCAGCAAAAGAAGAACTGCATTTTCTCCTCAAGGGTTCAGACTCCAGAAGTAAAGAGATAATGCTTCCTGTCTACTAGACCCTGGTCAGGCCACGTGTTGAATACTGCATGCAGTTGCTAAAGCCATGCATGGAAAGGAATATCAGACTGTTGTAAGGGTTCTAGAGGAAAGCCACTGAAAAGTGACTAGATTGGAGAGAAAAAGATTAAATGTCTATTCTATTACAGACCAGAACAGGGGGGGGGGGCATGATAGTTGTGCACAAGCTCACATCAGGGAGATGTGAACAAGAAGGAATGAGGGAGGAAGGAGTGACACACACAGGTTATAAGGACTAGTCAGTGTTACTCCCTTCTTCTGCTGTAGAGTAAATGTAATGGAATAGAATGGAATGTAAAAGCATGAGCGCATTTCAAGGTAGTTGTCTCATTTCTCAAATCACAGATCATTATGCTAAGTCAACCATAATAGCAATATGACTCATGAAAGAGCACACAAAAAGAGGCTTTGTTTTAAGTTTTTATTCTCTGAATTACAGACTACAGTCATTTCACATTTTAATTGTCACAAAGAACAGCTTAGCATTCATGTTCAGCCTTGTTGTCATTCAGTAGCAATAAAATGTACTTACAATACAATGCCAGCAGCACAGACGTGTTCCCAGCTCATGGAACTACTTTGTATTAATATAATTCAGCAGCTGTGGGTTGCTGCAAATTTACCATGATCTTGTGACAGATTTTGACAAGGCTACAGGATTTTTTAACCTCACTGTATAATTAATGAAAATAATTTCAGCATTTGTTTTACTTTTTCAACCCCATTTTTTCTATAATATACTCATACAGCAGAACCCAGTTTGAATGTTAGGGCCATGAAACAAAAGGGTACGCAGCATTTTGCTCCTTAATCTAATTAACATACCTTCTCAGATATCACTGACGCCTACTGCCAAATCATGAGCCGTAGAAACTGATGGGCCTACAATATACAGGATATTTTACACTCCAGCAGCTTGTCTTACTGGTATTCTTAAGTTGCTGAAGCACAAAGTGGGAACTTTCCTGCAGATAACATACAATCTTCTTCTACTTCCCATAGATGCTGTTGCATGCTAGCGGAGTATGAAGAGAATATTCACTGAAATATGTCAATTTACCTGTAAAAGACAATTCATGTTGCTTTATGCTCTCATCTGTAAGTTGCCCAAGTCTGTGTATGTGTGTGTGTGTGTGTGTGGGGGGGGGGGGGGGTGCAGGCTTCTTCTTATCTGGTAAGTCTGAAGAACAGCTAGTGCTTGAACACATTTGGTCAGTGTCTGAGGATAGAATGTTGCAAACACTGATATAGGTGCTCTTCTGTCTAATGCCAGCACATTTTTTTAACTACCAGCATTCAGTCAGTGCTAAGATGAAATAACATTCAAATGAAGGTTTGGAGAAACAAATGCAAAGATGTCCACAAGGCCTTGTCTTCTTTACAAAAATATGGTCAGTTAGGAAAAACAATGACAATATTTTTCCTTATATATTATAAACTCATATTGCAGTAAAAAATACATAATGGGGCCAATTGCACTTAATTGTTTTCCACTGGAAAATTAAACAGCATTGAATATTTAAAATTCTTGTTTGTTGACAAAGGTGAGTTGACTCAGGTCCTCAAACAGCAATCCAGTCTTAGAACCGCAGAGTACCAGGCTAACATAGTAGATCTAGGTAGACTAATAATATTTTTTCCCTTAGACTGCAAAAATTGTAACTAGTGCAACTAAGATGACATGTTCTACTTCAGGTTAAATTATCATTTTTTTTTATACATTATAATAATGCAATGCCTGTTTGTAACCTTCTCTTTGTCCAGCTGCTCAGTCTGTAGCAGAGAATTAAAGGGAAATATCCAGTCCTCAAAATCCTAAGCCTTCTCATATGAGCCTGCTGTTCTGACTCTAAACACTGGAGTGCTATTCTAGGGACTCAAGTTGCTATTCCCTCAGGGTCTCATTACGTGCTGGTTCATTACAATGTGCAGATTCAGTGTAGATATTAATTTCCCTAAATATACCGCCAGTTTCTTCTTTATACTCAATAGGGAATGTAACAATTTTTTCACCTGAACAAAAAGCAAGGTGTTCATCTAGTCCTTTACAGAGTGACTGTCGGAAAGTTTCACAGTCTGGGAGTACAGTATGAATATTTTCATGATATGTCATAAGAAAGTCATATTCTTCTTCATATATAAATGAAGTGGGTTCCAGATGATAACTCTGATGCAGTTCGCTGCTACAATATCAGAAAAAAGTAGCAAGTGTCTATAACCCTAGACATAAAATAAATGATTATGCCATCTGTAAACAAAATAACATAATAACATTTGTTTTTTGACATTACGGTAGTAGAGGTTAAAAAATGAATGTAAAAGAAAGTAGCTCTTTCAAATGACTGCTTGTGGGATAATAACTACCAGAGGAAATGGAGAAAGTGACCCTAGGTAACCAGAGGTCAACAGAGGGGACACGTTCTTACTTGACTCAGAGAAGAGGCTAACAGCACCAAAACTAAAGTTCTGCAGAATGAAGGGAAGCAAACTTGGGCTATGGTCATGGCAACATCCTCATAATTCAGATGATGTCACCTTATGACTAACCCTTGAAAAAAAGGGAAAAAGATAATGGGAGAAAGCAAGCAGAGGGAAAGTACATGCACATTTGTGATTCTGGGCTGTATAGTACTTACTGTAATAGCTGCAAGCCCTAATGGCACTAAGATGATAACAAATACAAACTATCCAGAACTCCTAGCCTGGTTATGCCTAAGACAATGGAGTGTGTAGTCCCAGCTCACTTACTGCTATGGGGCAGGAGAATGTCATTATATGACAATGAAGTGGGCAGTCTCAGCCCACACACCTATGGGGCAGGAGAATGTCATTATATGGCAATGAAGTGGGCAGTTTCAGCCCACACACCTATGGGGCAGGGGAAAGTCATTATATGACAATGAAGTGGGCAGTCTCAGCCCACACACCTATGGGGCAGGAGAATGTCATTATATGGCAATGAAGTGGGCAGTTTCAGCCCACACACCTATGGGGCAGGGGAAAGTCATTATATGACAATGAAGTGGGCAGTCTCAGCCCACACACCTATGGGGCAGGGGAAAGTCATTATATGACAATGAAGTGGGCAGTCTCAGCCCACACACCTATGGGGCAGGGAAAGTCATTATATGACAATGAAGTGGGCAGTCTCAGCCCACACACCTATGGGGCAGGGGAAAGTCATTATATGACAATGAATTGGGCAGTCTCAGCCCACACACCTATGGGGCAGGGGAAAGTCATTATATGACAATGAAGTGGGCAGTCTCAGCCCACACACCTATGGGGCAGGGGAAAGTCATTATATGACAATGAAGTGGGCAGCCCCAGCTCACACACCTATGGGGCAGGGGAAAGTCATTATATGACAATGAAGTGGGCAGTCTCAGCCTACACACCTATGGGACAGGGGAATGTCATCATATGACAAAGATGTAAGCAGTCCCAAACCACACACACATATGGGGCAGTGGAATGTCATTATATGACAATGGAGTGTGTAGACCCAGCCCACACACTCCTATGGGGCAGAGGAATGTCATTATATGACAGTGAAGCCACCAGTACATGTTTACACATTTGTATGGGACAGGGGAATGTCATTATATGACAGTGAAGTAGTCAGTCCCAACCCACACACCTCTGGAGCAGGAGAATGCCATTATATGATAATAGAGTGTGTAGTCCCAACCCACACATTCCTATGGGCCAGGGGAATGTCATTATATGAAAGTGAAGTCACTAGTTCATGTTTACACATTTGTATGGGACAGGGGAATGTCATTATATGAAAGTGAAGTCACTAGTTCATGTTTACACATTTGTATGGGACAGGGGAATGTCATTATATGAAAGTGAAGTCACTAGTTCATGTTTACACATTTGTATGGGACAGGGGAATGTCATTATATGAGAGCAGAGTGGGCAGTCGCAGTCAACACACTCCAGTGGGATGAGGAAAGTCATTATATGACATCAGAGTAGACAGTCCCAGCCTGCACACTCCAGGGGTCCAAGGGAATGTCATCATATGACAGTGAAGTGGACAGTCCCAATCTTGTCACTCTTATAGACTGGGGAAGGTCATTCCATGATTATGGACTGTCTCAGGTAATAAACACCTAAAGGACAGGGAATTGCCATCATATGTTAGTGTAATTGGTAGGTGAATCATGACAACTACTGACCATCCAGTACTTCTGGAAGGGGAATGCCATAATACGATGTTGGGGACAGTACCCATCTATCACACAGAATGGAGTAATGTCATCACACGGTATTAGATTAGATACCTGCACAATGTCCTGTAGGACAAAGGAATGTGATGCCAGTGAGAGCATTTCCTGGTATACTTGCCAATTAATGTTTTTGCTTAATTTCAGATCATTACAGCCCTAAAGCTTTAATCTGCTGGAAAATTCTAGTATTTCTTTCAGACATGAGAATTGTTTATCACCAGACTCTGCAACATATAAACAAGGCAAGATGCATCCTCAAACAAAAAGACCTTGGGTCATAAAGTATTACCACTGTAACACATTCAGTAACATACTGTTTATTTTTTCTGTGGTGTGGGATCAAATAAAGGCATTGTATCAGCATTATGATTAATCAAGGAGCACTATAGTTGTAAACATCTTTGTACGATCCAGGCAAAAGTTCTCAGCACATTTGCAGACCTACATGGAAATGCCATGATCATCTCTCAGGATTGCTGATCATCACAGCAGAAGAGTCAAAAGTTCAGTAGTCAAAGACAAACATTAAGGTAGAAAAATGTTCACTTTTTTATATTTCAGTCTTATACTAATTCATCAGAATGATACCACAAGTAAAAAAATATATTAATTAAACAACCTGTACATAGCAAATCTGAGCCTTTTACAGCCCCAAATGTATGACTTTACAACAGACCAGACTTCAATGTGTCCATTCTAAAGATAGCTTGTAAAGCCAGGTCATGATTTCTAACAGGACTCAGCCTGTTGTGTTTCTGTCCAAACATTTTGTCAGCATTTATGTAAACTGCACAATGTTTTTTAGTGCTTAACAGAGTTTTAAATTCTAAATTCTGTTTGACATTATCCTTGTGTTC
The DNA here is from genome assembly GCF_019279795.1 of Protopterus annectens. Lineage (NCBI taxonomy): Eukaryota > Metazoa > Chordata > Ceratodontiformes > Protopteridae > Protopterus > Protopterus annectens. The sequence goes on along the minus strand of NC_056733.1, from coordinate 1,892,285,640 downwards.
AGTTTCCTAAAAAAGGATCTTAGTTTGCAAATCTTGCACTTCTTCTTTTTTGTCTTTGTTTTGTCAAATTCAGTCTCAGCACCCCAGTCCTCCTCATCTGTCAGCCATGGCCCCCAGGCACCTCCATTTAACTCTGGGTTGGCTCGAGGGTCCTCGGCAGGGAATCTCACAGGAATGGCAGTCTTGTTATAGTTCACTAATCTCAGGAGGAGCTTCTTCACAACATCAGGTCGCTTGTCAGACATATCATAGCGCTCAAAAGGATCAGCTGTGATGTTGAAGAGCCAAACTGACTTCTTCATGGTGTTACTCAATCTTTCCAAGTTCCACCAGCTGCCTGGAAAATTTATTTGGGTCTGCGGTGGAATCCAGTCACTGTAGCCTGGGTCTCCTGTTAGAAGTTTCCAATCTCCCACTCGAATAGATGCTTGGACAGCAGTGTTCCAGATGTTAAAGCCCTTTGCCAAGGAACCAAAAGGAGCATGGTTGTAGAGAGGATCAATACTATGCAGAATCTCTTTCCGTGGTGATAATTTACCCTCACTGATTGTATGCCACACGTTATATCCATCCAGGCGATCTGCTTGAGTGACATTAGCCCCTGATAAATATGCTAATGTAGGATACCAGTCTGTGATATGAATAAGTGCTTTACTGATCTTACGCTTGCGTTTGATTAAGGGGCTATGAACAAATCCAATGGCTCGAATCCCACCTTCCCAATATGTTCCTTTGCGACCTCTTAAAGGCCAGTTGCTGCCTCCTGAAAAAGGTTGTCCTCCATTATCAGAAGAGAAGATTATCACACTGTTTTCATAATAACCATACTTTTTGAGGGCCCAGGTAATGTTTTTAACTGCCTCATCCATGCATGTTACCATTGCTGCATATTTTCTCCTTGCCACATTTTTCATGGAGCGATAGGGGTAAATGTACTCCTTGGGAGATTGAAGTGGTGTATGAACTGCCTGGAAAGCGATATAAAGAAAGATTGGATCTTTGGGATTGTGAGATGCCAGGATCTTATTGACCCTCTGGGTATACAGCAGAGTTGAATACTTCCCACTTTTATCCCATGCAACATTCTCCCCCTCATGCAAGTCGAAGCCACAGACCCCAGGGCCATCACAGTTGTCATAAGTGTAATAGTCTACATTTCCAGTCAGTGACCCAAGAAAGGAGTCAAACCCACGACGTGTGGGTAGGCATTCCTTTTTATAGAAACCCAAGTGCCACTTTCCTACCATGTGTGTGGCATATCCAGCTTCCTGCAGCTTTTGAGGCAATGTCACCTGGTCTAGAGGTAGGCAGTTTGGTTGCCTGGGACGGATAATGGAGTGTTGAAGTCCAGTGTGGATTTGATATCTAAATGCAAGAAAAAAAGAAAAAAGCAACATTAAAAATAAATCTTTTAATATCACAGATACTGGAATTTTTATTTAACATGGCTTTATTTAACATTACTTCTTTTCTGCTTAAACAGATAAAATAAAATGAGGCATATAACACTTGCTCATATATCATGGTAAACTAAAAGTTTAACTAACAAAAGGGCAGAAACTTGGATTTTAGTTTAAAAAAATGTGAAAGCAGGTGAATTGAATATGTTCTAAGCAAGGCTTTTCCTCGTGACCATATTCTATTACTTACAATTATTCAAAGTCAACATATTCATTTGAAAACCTTAAGGAGATAGCTCCTAGTGAGTGCTGAGTATAAAACAGTAAGCAGGATGGCCACACTCTCACAGTCCATAGATTCCTGTATGGCTACACACTCCCAGTCTGCAGATCCAGGTTAGGGCTTCATACTTATCTTTCATAAATCCATTTTAGGACTGCACAGTCACAGTCTGCAGATATATGTTATGGCTACACTCTCACAGTCCAGATATCTGTATTAGGACTACACATTCATCATCCATCGATTCATGTTAGGGTTAAATACTCACAGTCCATAGATCTAAATTAACTAGCAATACCTGTGACAAGAAGTAAAGCTTTAATTGCGAGTGCACTCATATTTTAAAGCACAGTACAGTTTCAAAGTGAATAATTTAAAAAATGAAGAAGGCTGTGACACTACAATCTTTAGATACACAGAGAAGTGTATTTCTGGATGCCATTGTAAGATAAACATAAAAATTGTGTGTTATTGGTGGCATCCTAAAACTGTTAATGTAGGGATTCCTTCTCAGTTTATATGATGGTGGTGGTAAATCCTTTACATATATTTACAACATTCAACATTTAAGACCATGGCTTAAAATTCAAATTCATGTGTTCTTTTAGTGTTCTATTGCTGAATTGTCACTCTCTGAAATGCAAAGAATCAGATTCCAAAAGACTTGCACTCTAAGTAAGACACTTATTCCAAGACATGCTCCTAGAGTTATGTGACTTATTATAAGAGCAAGTCTTTTGGAATCAACCCCCTGGTGTAAACAGACAGGCCTTGCACCAAAGTAAGTCACTTACAGTGAGAGCAAGTCTTTGAGAGTCAGGGCAGACGTACATCGGAGTAAGTCACTTAAACTAAGAGCAAGTCGTTTGGAAATGGGCCTTTAGTTTTCTAAGCACTTCAGCATGTATTCCAGAATTATGTGATTAAATTCAATGCCCTGCTAAAAGTATGTGGTCATCTCAATACAATTTTCTACTTTCCAAACCAAAGCAGGACTATTGGCTTGTTATAAGACACTTTCAAAGTTCTACACAGTACAGAATGGAAAATATGGTTTTGAATCCTTTCTCTGCTATATATGAGTTGTCAGAGTAACCATTTCCACATATACCTGCCTAAGGAGGATAATCTTCAATGTGACATTCCTTTCTGTGAAAAAAATCATAAAAAATGGAAAATATCTTTACATTTTACTAGAAAAATATATTTCTTAATTTTTCTGTGATACTGAAAGAAAATGTTGTAGAGTATTGTGTACTCTTTTGTGTGATATGAAATAACAGGAATGAGTTTCTACACAAACAAGACCTACTTTTAGTAGTAAGGTAAAAGCAAACTATATGCACTTGCAGAAGGTGTGAAACATCTTGTAAAATCTCACACTTCTGTAAGACGTGTCCCACCCTGGGATTCAGAGAAGGTGAAAACAATATTTTGTAAGAAATGTGTGACAAGGCATTTTATATCATTACCTGTGCTTAAAATCATACCAGTTCATGACCTTCTTGGGTCTGGCTGCAAAGTGTCATAAATAATTACACTAGAGGATGTATTCTGAGGCAAATGTTAAAGTATAGACAGTACACTATGAAGAAAGTATGCTTTTTATGTTAACGTCTCTACATAGAGCATGTGTGAATGTGTTACCGTATGCATATATGCACATGAATTTGTGTACGTTTACTTTAATCATTATTTACAAAGCCTTCTCTGTGTCCTAAAATATTTAGTGGTATTAAACCATCTGCATGTTCTGCCAGAGGAAATGATTGCTGTGAGGGAGTGTCTTTCATCTATTTGACATCAAAAGGTGTACTGCTGGGTAGCTCACTGCAGTGTGCTGAATGGGTCTCTGCCAGTCAAAACATGCCCTATTTCCATAAAGCAAACAAGCCAAAAGATGTACCTTGGCTCACTCTAAAAGGTAAGCATGCTTTGGACCACATTAAAGAAATCTGTGTAAGCCTTTATATACATGAGAGCAAATATTAAGTTTCGTACACCTCAGCACCTAAAGCTCAACTGTTTTAAGTATGCCAAATGGCACAATAAAATATGAAAGGAAGAGACTACAAAAAGGCATCAAGCCACAAAACCAAGGCAAGTGCTTTTCATTATTCTGCTTCTCAGACATGTAATTGCAAGCTGATAATGTATTATTTCTATGGATAAAGTAAATCTAATCAAAAATAAAATGTCTTCTTTTGTTTTGGGGAAAAAGAATGCGACCTCATCAGCTGAAAAAAAGTAACTTGCACTTTCACTCTGTTTCAGACTCTTCCTACATTGCATATTATAGAATGACTCTCAGTTCATATTCTTAAAATAGGCATAACATAATTAAACACCACATAACCCTCACATCCCACAGCCACCAGCCACCTTGTTTGAAGAAAGATATAAAGTATACTATGTGTCAGTCTAACATGAAAGGTAAAAGGTATTACACAGAAAACAAATTATGGCAAATGAAAAAACACTATATACTGTGATTTATATGGATTTATGAAGCAAACAAATTACAGCAGCTCAATTGTCCAATATGGCCAGTTAAAATCCCCACACATAGACAATATATAGTAAAATAAGGGCATACTGTGTGACCACTTCATAACTTGAACAGGCTTTTTGTAAATATAATACAATCAAATTTGGACCAGGCTAGATTCAGACTACAGGAGTTTACAGACTGAGCCATTGAAAACAACTTGTAGAACAGATCTTTCACTCACTTTTATGTGTAGGATGAGTGTTCATTTTATATGTTACTGAAAGTACTGCAGAAAAATACAATATGGCAAACTGCAGACTAGTTCACTAGTGTGAGATCTTGACAAAAATCAGTATTTCTGATCTGACACCAGTCTGTGATGGTAAAGATTCACAGACACAGTTTTTAATGGTTTATATTTGCAGACAGTTCTAGCTACTTGATATGTCACTTGTTATTTGTACAGACATGGTCAGTGAGGAACGGTTGACAGTATCCAATCTGGAAGGGTGGATCTATCGGTTCATCCATCAATCCATCTATCCAGAATTCCTTTTTCTCATTTTTGCAAATGGTGCTCAGATGTCAGATCAACAGTGACAATCATCTACAACCAATGTTCATACCACCAGGTGACTATCTTCATACTTAGTTCAAGAAATCTAGGCAAAGCCTAAAATAATGTTGTAACAAACACCCAAAATAGGGACAACTTTTAAATATTGCTCTTATAAACTTAGAAAGTTGCTACGATAACAGAATTTGTGTTATCATGCATTTTCTAGGATATGTAGTCTGAAACTTAAATGTGCAGTATGTAATTATTTAGTGACTTCAATCTTCAGTGATTTGCCAGAAAAACATATATTTTATGAGGAACAGAGCAAAAATATAAAGCTAAAATATGGACAGTCTATAAAAAAGTCTGGACAGTTGAGAGGTATGGCTTGCCCTTCCATGGTAGTTCTTACATATCACACACATACACACATACCCACACCTATGGCCTATTTATTGTGTCAGATCTACATACTGCATGTCTTTGGAATGTGGGAGGAAACCACTGCACCCAGAGAAAACTCACATAAAGCCAGAGAGGACATACAGACTCCAAACAGAAGGAACCCCAGATGAGAAATGAACAAGAGAACGAGGTGAAAACATTACCTGCTGCGCCAAGCTTCCTTAATTGATAAATTACTTTGGTATCTAAGATATAGGTGATGTCTGAGTCTCAGTTTTGATCCATTTGAGACTGAACTCATATAAAATGATTACTCTATCAGGAAAACATTTTCAGCACCTTTAAGTTTGACACACCTACAGACGGGTGGTTTGTGCAACGCAGAAGTAGGGTATGGAGACAAAGCATGACAGCAAGATTACACAAAGCAGGACTCTCCCAATACTATTAGACATTTTTTAAAAACAAGTGAATGTGATTCACTCATGCTACAACCTTGAAACTGGTTATACTTAGATGGAGGGATCAACTTGGAGAGTTGGGGTGAAGTATAGTCTACCCACTGGCTAAGGTGGCTTTCTGTAACTAAAAAGATTCAGGAATGCAACAGATAAGATTTGGTGAATATTTTTTCTTCAAATCTAGTTTTGGTTAACCATAATGGAAGTGATAGGTGCTCCTCTTTTTGATGTCCAGTAGTTCCATTTCAAAGAGGACAGCATGAATAGGCTCAGTTGCAAACAAGGTCACATCTTCGCATTCACCAGTTCCTTTCAATAATAGAGTACATTTTAAAATTTAGTGTCAACATGGATATTCCAATATGAAAGAAAAATTACAGTTCTATCACAGGAGGAAAGGAATTCAATATTTTCAATATAAGGCACATGTGTAATCACATGTTAAATAGATTAAACTAAATGATGTGTGCATTAAAGGTTGCTTTTTTTAATAATTTTTTTTGATCCCCATTGCATACCTCCCAGCTGACCATCTATCACTTTCTCCAATTACCCATAATCATTGTGTCTTTGGTATTGTTCTCTGGGGCTGGGACCACCTCACAGCCACAGGTAGGGTGGGAAGAAGACAGGGAAGAGCAGAACAGAGCCCCAGCAGGTAGATTTACATGGAAACATTGTATAAACTGTAAATATGTCAAAACTAGAAAAAACATTCTGGCATTGTGACATACATATGAAGCTCCCGCAGTGATTCAGAGGACCCTAGATTAGAAATCAGTCTGAGTGTTGTAAAAGCCTATCATAAAGATTTGGGTTTAAAGGGCTCACCTAGCGTTGTCACCTCACAGTAAGACGCTGTTCGGTTCGATTCTCAGCTAGAGCGTCTTCTGCGTGGAGACATGCGTGAATGGGCATACCTTCGTTGAAGGTTGTGCGTCAGGGCTGGTAACTCGGCACGTAAAAATCAACTACCAATCATTAGCGGACCGGAGTTCCGCTGTGGCGACCCCTAACCGGAAAAAGCCGAAAGACACAAACAAACAAACCCATCCTTGGGGAAGGAAGGCAGCTCAGTCAGTTGCAATAAGAATATGCAGTAGAAGCTGGGTGGTAAACAAGAAGCAGAATAGACATAGGAATGAGTGATCTCTTCCAGGTCATTAAACAAGAAGCAGAATAGACATAGGAATGAGTGATCTCTTCCAGGTCGTAAAGTTGTTTGCTATAAGAAAGATAGACGCATGAGTGCAAGCCTGAATGTGTCAATGTAGTACTGTGAAAAACAGGGAGTTAAGCCAAGTGGGGAAAACACTGGTGACTGCCTAGGTGAAAGAATACATTTGCAGTGTGACAAGGAGAAGCGAATGAAGAAAATAGTTCTGAAAAATGCAAAAACGTTTTCTTCTGCTAAAGCCAATTACATGTAGATCATTCAGTTATTACAAAAACTACCCTGCATTTCTTAGATAGTAACACTTGCCTAACTATATGCCACTCTGCTGGTTTAACAAGCTGCTTATCTTAAGTTATGCAGCAGAGCTAAGAAGTGAAGGAGAAAATGGGAAGAAATCTTTACTGGTCGGGGCCTGTAGACATGATTTTTTTTAAAGGGAGCTGAGCTATGGTCTTTATTCTTGATATTTAATTATTCTTTGCCCCACCACGCCTTGGCAATCATCATGCCATCGCCCCCTACAAGACAGATACTGTGCCTTTCATTTATGAGTGGGACAAGGATTTTTCCGTAATCACCTCTGACCTGATTCTCTTGAATAATGCATAATGTCCCATATGTGTGTGTGCCAAGTGGGCAGCTGCACACTATAGCTTAAGGAGTCATTCAGGATGTTGTCCCTAGGATGCTGCTACGGTCTGTCCTTCCATTATTACTCCCCTCTGTCATGATAAGAGAGAGCAGACCATCAGCTGATCAACCTCACACAACCAACCTAACACTCAGGTCACTGTTTCTGTTAGTCAATACCACAGTACCAGTGACACAGTCAGATTTCTGCATATGTGTCAGTTGGCCAGAAACATTTATGCAACATTTATGCATGATATTTTAGCTAAAGGAATGTGAAATTAAAGGAATGGTGGGGTTACACAGGGCAACTGAAAATGTATTTTAAAACTGTGATATGTCTAACAAAAGTGCATCAGGAATGTAAAATGCTCTACAAACTCATAGAGGGGATGAGGAGAGTCTGAGAGATGTATGGGGATGGATATACTGAGAGGAGTGACCCGAGGGAAGAACACTGCCACTTGAGGCTGCCTGTGGGGCTAATATGGGGGAATGGGGGGGTTGTTTTTTTTTTTTTTTTTTTGCATTTATTTCTATGTCATTTTGGAAACATTGCTGAAGAATCATCCACATAGAGATCCATTTTTGTAGGCACATATTTCTATTTTAAATAGCACCTAATATCTATATCTATATCTACATCTCTGTCTATATTGATGTTTTCTTGTAAAATGCATAATGTCCCATTATGAGTGTCCCAAGATGGCTGTCACAGATTATGACTTTAGGAATCTTACAGAATGATGAACCCAGGATGTTATCTATCTAAATACACACACACACACACACACACACACACACACACACACACACACACATACACACACAGCCAAATAATAAAAAACTGAAGCCCAACAAGTAGTCCATTTTTAACAGAACTTGCTATGCTCTTTTTTTGTCCAATAAAAATGCCTGCTTTCAGGTACTTGTAAGTGAGTGTGAGACCAAGACCTGTGCAGATGTATTACAAGTAATAATTTCTTCAGCAGCATGTATTACTTTCATGTCATTAAACAAATCTACATTTCACTGAAGCATGTTAATAAAGATGACTTTAAAAAGGAACTAGACTGCTGTGAAGGGGAGGAGTTCTAGAGGATGACCTGTGATTTTAATTCTTTACTAGTGCACACATTAGATGCTTTTATATTCCCTGTAAAATGCAGGCTCTTTTTCTGTTTCAGATGTCCTGTTATTTTTTTCAGTAAAGAGATCCATACTAGATAATTACTCCCACACCCAAACTGCTATCTCAGATATCTATGAATGACAACCAGACCTCTAAATGACAGGGATGTTGCAGATGTGACTTGAACTACAGAAAGGTGGTAGCCAACATCTTGGAGGTGACTTGTTTTCCCATTCTGTTACTCAATTTGCAATTTGTTTAAAACATGCCTACTGTTCAACTCAGTCCTCTGCTGGAAGAAGAATCATATCAGCCTCCGCAGCCCACCGTTCAGAGAAAACATTTTATCTCTGAGTAAAGTGCAACATTATTACAGAGAGACATGAGAAGGTGTATACCACCTCATTTCATTTGAACAGGGCACAGTTGATGGGCTAGCAAAACTTATATTCCAAATTATTGGTTACAAAATCTAGTTTCACCAGCTGTTCAGATTCATCACTTGTCAGAACTTACAAACCCTAGAAGCCTCTTTGGTAAGATAAATGTTGTGCTATTTAAAATCACAGCCTTCATCTCTTTACACATTTGCCCTCTAACCAGTGGGCCTTTTTTACTTATTCAGAGGATATACAGACTTTTCCTTCTAAAACTGGATTAAAATCTAACAAAATCCACCCAGTTTAAAAGAACATTTTATTTCAGAATCACTAGCCAGTTATGCCTAAAGACCCATATAGATGTGCTATTCCATTAGCTGGGTCCTAGTTCTGTTACATATACAGAAGGATAATAACAGAGAATTTAAAAGTAGCCTTTGTGACTGAATGAGCTCCACTCCATTTTCCTACAGATTGAAAATGTCAGTGGCATTGTATTAGTAGAACAAACTGGGATGTGTGTTTAGTCAGCCAGAAACTGCTGCTGACTGCTGCTTTTATCATATGAATTTTTGTTGAATTGTTGCTATAGTGAGATCTGCACAGGACTCTATATACTTCGTGTCATGATCTTTTTGAGGTGAAACCACAAAACCCTTCTCTAAATTTACCATCACTCGCCACCTTTTCACTGCTCCCCAGGTTCATGTTGAGGTGCCTTCTGAAACAAACCTAGGTAGTAAGCCTTGAATCAAATGTTGTGAGTGGTCCTGCTGAGTCATGCCAGTTTGCCTAGTAGAAATAAACTGTGTTAATTTTATGTTTTATGTTTCATTCCGTACCTTCTACAATGACTACAGCTGGGAAATGCCCAAGAGAGTGTCGGTGTACTGTGCAACTACAAATACAGGGCAATGAAAGCACTTAAATGTAGTCTGGTATGCTGTATCACTAGTGTATTGTATAATATTATACTAGTATAGTCTTACACATGAGTGGCTGCAATACACATGGCTGAAGAATTTGCGCACCCTTTAGTTTCTTCTCCCCATCGTTTGATTTTGCTGTGCTTCACAGATTCGCACACTGTATTCCTACAGCATAATCATCACTGCCATTGCAGACCATTATAATCAGCTGCCTAAGCTACCAGTGGTATACAGACTCTGATGATGGTCAGTTGGTCTTTTGCTCAAGGCAGTTAGATAGCCATTTATGTACAATGTGCATTTTTTCTCTGAAATGTTCTCCTATAAATATTTACTTTAACATCTATTTCCCTGACACCGTAACATAGATGTAACAATTCAAATTCACTGTAGGTTTTCATGACTGTTGTTAACAGTCACCCCGGGGTCTCCCCTGAAAATAATGCTTAAAGGGCTACCAGATTAACAAATGAATAACTAGATAACTAGAAGATATAACATGTCCTGCAAATATCCATGTGAATCTCAGTTTGTCATAAGGAATATGACAGCTGACAGATGGAGGCAGGAGATGTTTTGCAGATGAGAGAGGGAACAGTCTATTATTCTGTTGGAGTTCAACCTTAATAGTATTCTAGGACCGCACAAATGGCAGCTGTAAGAAGACCAAACGACAGACTGAGGAATAGCATCAGAAATACTCCAAAGCAGGAGTAAGTGAAGGAGAGCCTACAGACAGCAGAACCATTGATTTGCTGATATTTATAGAAGACAGGTAATCTTTTCCCAGACTAGCAGATGCTGTCTGAACCAGGTAGCTTAGCAGAAATGAATGAGTCCTGCATTTTAAAAACACATGCATTGTTAAGTTAGCTTTGTGCAGAAATAATATTTGTAGTATTTATTGTTTTAATGAGGTATAACATACATCAGACAAACCACTACACTGCATTTGCTTGATAGCTGAAGGAGAAAATAATAAACCTTATAAGTCAGCCTTCTTAGACGTCTTAACATTTTGCCTGCCCATCATCTCTACCTTCCCTCATGCTCTTTTTGCACCTGTCCCACGTAATCTTGAATGTCACTAGAATTTTCCCTCTCCATCACCCCTTCCTGTAGCCCTTTCTATGGATCCAAAGACCTCTCTGTGAAAAAGTATTTTAGGAGATCCAGGGTGTAGCTAATCCTACAATCTTCTTCTTGTGCCTCTTCCTTCCCCCTCTATCCTTATTGCTCGCAATAACCTCCTTATATCTCTCTCACATGAACTTTGCACTAAATTCATGGTTTGCTGTCTCTTCTTTGCTAAAATGAGAAGAACTCTAGATCCTCTAGCTGCTGATTATATTCCTCCCCCTCTGTCCCACACGTGTTTTTTTTTCCATAGCTTTTTCTGGATTCGTCCCAGCAGCTTGATGTACTTTTCCTTGTATCTCCTCCATAAATTCTCACCATATTTAAAGCGTGGTTTGACCAAGGTTATGTGAGATGGAAGAATTACATCTTCACTTCTGAAATCTTTCCCCTTCAGGATACACAGTATCAAGCTGTTTGCTGTTCCCACTGCCCTCTCGTATTGCTCCCTGCAGTCCAGTCCAGGTTTAACCAACAATCGCAGATTCCTTTCCTGCTTTGCTGGCATCAGTTTCACTCCCCAGCTGATATTTTGCACCACGGTTGCTATACCCTAACTGAAGTACTTTGTGTTGAACCTCAGCTGTCTTTCAGCCCACTTGTTTGGGCTTTCCAAATCCTTCGCTGCACTCTTCTATACATCCTGCATTGCTGTACCTGCTTTGTCTCATTAGCATATTCATTGCTCCTCTTCTCTGTTCTCTCGAACATCTGAAATGAACAGAAATAAAGTGTACTGATGCAAGGACTGATCCCTGCAATACCCCACTAGAAACCTTGTTAATACCTAACCTGGCCACTCTCACCGCAATCCTATGTCTCTTTGTACTTCTCTGTTAGGTTCATTCACGTATAGTCAGGTGATAAAGCTGGATAAGGTTTAACTGACAGTTTCTTTTGGCCATGAACTCTTGCTGGCTTCTCTGCTGGAAATTGTTGTCCTCTGGAAATGCTACTAACTTTCCACTTAGGATTCTCCTAATCATAACTGTTAAATTAACAGGCCTGTAATTGCCCAGATTTTGTGCTGCAAATATGAAGTAATTTTATGATGTCCTGTCGGTGAACAGCTTTGAGATGTGTTACATTAGTTCAGGTGTTCATCTCTGCAGTGTGCTTGTTCTTATTTTAGGTGAGTTATGAGTTGCTTCAAAGCACGCAGTAAATGCCTTGCTGTCTTCTTTTGATTATGGGACACCTTAAGTAAACACATACATATTTAATAAAAATGCCAACATTTGCAAGCTATATATGAATTAGAAGAGACTTTCCACTGTGCTGTATCTGTTTATAAAGTATCTCTTCTCTCTCTCTCTTTCTCTCTCTTCCTCTCTCTGTCAATCTCCCTCTCACTCTCGCTCTCTGTCTTAACACATTCACAGACACACACCATTGTCTCCCAGGATGCCTTTTATAATGGGCAAATGACGTTTGTGACAGAGTAAAATGGAAATGTTTTGTACCCATAGAAAAGAGTTAGTAGTGCGTGAGGCTGTTAACAGAGGGCCACATACATGCACTTTTAGATAAAAATATATATTAGGCCACAGTGGAAAGCAGCATGAATGTAACATCCATCTGTATTATTTTAATAGCCATTTTATTGCTGAGTGTGCAGTTTTTATATATTTATAAATGCTGCATGTTTTAACATGTTACAATGGAAGGAGGCTGCAGTCGGAGAGCTTGTGCCAACAGCTGTCAACCGTGGCTCATTATTGCTCACCTGACAGACATAAAACTAGGAACATTTGTAAACTAAAAAAAGAAAAGAAATATTTCTCCTGGCAAGGCTCTAGGCAATTCTATGTGGCTGTCACTGCAATGAAAAATGCAGCTGAGGTCTCTAGTACTATTTCTGAAATAACTTTAAAGTTCCAAGTACTGAGTGTCCGGACACCGAAAATTCAGCCTGTTATTACTTTTCCTTAAGTGCAAAATTGTGCCAGTTATTGAATATTCTACTGGGATACAAAACATTAAATATGATTACTGGAAGTTTAGTTTGCAGTATCCTGCTGCTCTGCTTATATTAAATTACTCAAAAATGTTCACCCTAATCATAAATAACTCTAGATTAAATAAAGTACAAAAATGCCAACTTTTCTTATCAAATCCTCCAGATATAACTATAAACTCAACTTGCTCTCAATGGCTGAAAGCAATAATAACCTTTTTCTATAATTATGCCTGAAATTTAAAAAGAAAGGCTATGAATGAAAGATGTTGTCAGTAAACAGCAATCACCCAGCTACAGGATATACATAATCTGCTCGCAAAAATGTTTGTCCAGATTTCATAGCATGTTACAACGTTACAGAGGTGGTGATAGACATTATTTAAATAAGTACATATAAGATAACTATAGGTACAAATAAAGTTTAAAAATTCAAATTCCATATAACTAGTGATTCCTTATACAGAATCCAGAAACCCTAACAAAGCCCCTATTTATCAAGTTAAATAAAATGTTATCATGTGCAGACATCTCTGACTTATTGTAACCTACGATCTAGTAGTTTTACAACCTAATTAATTACAACATAACATGAATTCTCTATGTTTTATTGGTTTTTTTTGTTTGTTTTTTGTGGCTTAGCACTAGGCATTAATGCTGTATTTCTTAGTAGTAAGTTGAGGAAAGCTTCTGTTTAGATATGTGCACCGGGCTAACTTGTTTCTTAAACAGACTACAGAAGTGAAGTTCTGTCCTTTTCACCAGGTAAATACTGGCATTAAGAAATGAGAGGCAAGTTATCCTTTTTGGACAAGAAGCCCCGCCACACATACACCCTAGTCTCTAGATTATAATGTCTAAATTAATTTTATATTTCTGCATCTGAGACAATCACCTATGGTCCTGGTAGGCAATCAAATTCATATGTTATAGTTAATTTTATAATATCAGTAATCCATAGCAGGTACAAGGATTACTTGGGATTTATTCATTACAGGCAGGTTTGCTATGCCTATTCAGCATGCTTAAATGTTTTTCTTCCTTATAAGTTACAAGACTTAGAATGCATATTTTCAAAAACATCTAGAAATGTCATAATATTTTTCACTATTCCATAGCCTACTGGAACACTAATATTATAAACAATTAGTAGTTATTATTCTAAAGTAGAATTTGTTTTCTATGAAGATTTGTGATATGAAAATTGCTATGTTTCCATTTGGCCTGCTGCTGGATCTCAAAAGGTAGCTCATTTATGTCTGAAAGCATAAAGCTAAGGGACACACAGGACTTTTAGAAATTATCTGAACAGATGCTGATAGTTTACCTAGCAGAGAAAGTTGTTGTTTTTGTTTTGTTTTTTTATGATTAATTTTGGCCTCTCTCCCTTTATGAAAAGCAGGTCAGGCCCCCTGTTTTGCCCATTTATTCCTCCCCATTTCTGGTTTTGGAAGACATGAGTTGGGAAACACAAGATGCTTGTTTCTGCACACTTGCAATGCTTGGCTAGGGAGAGTGTACTTTTTGATTGGACTCACACCTCCAAATCCCTAATTACTGGAATACAGTAAATACCAAGTCCCCCTCAGCAAGTTCTTTTTCGAGAAGAATTTCACCAGCTCCTCCTTCCTTGGGTGGTTAAGCCAGCCTTGGCTGCAGCCTTCCACCATTCCTGTCCATGAAGCTCCACCAGTGCATGGACCATAAGCTGAAACTCAGTTATCCAGGGCACAGTCAGGTCCCCATCCTTGTATACCACAGAATCAGCTTCCCTGCTTGGAAAAGTACTACATATCAAGCTGCAAAAAACATGTGTAACGGTAATAGCAACAGTGGGAGTAAATTAGCAGGAAATGGCATTTCTTTCAGTCTTTCCAGCAAGGAGCTATAAGGCAATGTATTCCATGCTAGCACTTGTTCTCCAGTGACATCACTTCATATGGCTCCATCTGCATCATTTTATCCCTCAGTGGTAACATTTCATTAATTTATTTAATTTTACAAGTGGACTTCTCCATGGAAAAAGTTTCTGTTTTATTTCCATACTTATATGACTTTTTCATAAAAATATACCACAATGAAGTTTTTTGATACTGCAAATTATGTTCTACCATATCTGAAAATTCATTTTTGGCTGTTTGTTTTAAAAGTCGGTTAGGTATTCATTAATAAGAAATTTAACTAGCGAATGACATAGGTCAATTGTCTTTTTATGCTGCTATCTATTCATTGTTTCTTCTTTTATTTATTCTTCCTCTTTTTTGACTGGGTTAGTCCCCCTAGGCTAGTAGCCTCTTTTCAGGGAGACCCAAGGTGGTATTTATACTATGAGGGGAAATTTAGCCAGAGCATCTGAGAACGTCCCCTACTCTTTTCGATAAAGCCACCTGAGCTACCACCAACTCAAAGAGATAGAGCCTCAGTTTAACATCTCATCTGAAGGAAAACTCGCTGAGGAGTGCAGCACCCCACTTATGCTACACTGCAGTTTCAGTAATCAAGCTACCTGGTGTGAGAATAGAACCCACAGCCTTCTGCACCAAAGGCAGATGTATGACCTGTTGTGCACACACCTTAAAACACATGTCCTCGATCCTCAGATTTCATGCACTTGCTGCACATATATATAAAAAAAAAAAAATACCTACAACAGATTCTTTCAGGGGTATAAATCTGTACTCTCCATCAACTAGTTTTCAACTTCTCAGCTTGCTGCAGCTCAGAGAAAGAACAATCATGAAATGCAACCTAAAACTGTCAAACTCTTCATTTTGCAGGCTGCAGTCTCAGAGCCCAAACAATCAGCATAACTCAAGGAGAAACCCATCTCTAGTAAATGGAGCAAGGTAACATGCATGAGTAGTGATAACATTCGAGCAATAAAGCTCAAGAAAATGTTGATTGAGCGTTTTGGTATAGAGCAGTCGAGAGACAACCTACACAAAAACAGACCATGTATCCACATAGGTATTAACGGTTTAATGGTAAAACAATACCAATCTACAATGATTTGGCAGGGTGCTGACAAGTACATTCATGCTTCAAATTCCACAGAAGGTAGAGGGAGCTGCTTAATGACAAACTTCCTTAAAAATATAATTTTTTTTTTAATTTCTTCTTGTGACTGGTCTTCGTCTTATTTATTTACTAGAAACACAATATGTATGTAGTGCATTTTTTATCCAGGCAATGAGCGGGAAATTGCAGCAACAAATGCTCCCTGCCCTCATTGTAAGGCAAGGACACTAGCATTATACAGTTCTAGATATAGATCACCGGTTATGGAAAATTAACATTTAAATCTGCTACAACTAATAAGTAAACCCTTAAGTTATCCATTTGTGGAGTGCATTTTTACTACTCTGCATAGTATCAAATGTCTTCAGCAAAATGTCTGTACTTTCTTATGATTCAGAATAATGTGTAAAATAGAAAAAGGCAATCATTTCCAGCATTTTCATTGATGCAGTTTACACTCTGTCATTCCTGAAAGGTGAAACAACAGAGATAATCATTTTTATAGGTAACACAAGCTTTTTTGTGTTGCATATCAGATGTTTCTTTTTCATTCTGTAAAAATACCAGAGTTCCATCTCCAAATAAGGAAAAGGTTTTGAAGAGCATTGTAACCTACACTGGTGCTACCTGCTGACAGAATTGGTTTCAGAATGCCTTACAGCTATAGCAGGTGGCTGGAAAAGGAGGCACTTGTAATAATCTTTCATGAGAATAGGACCCGTGTCCCAGTTATGTCTACTTTTCTCCTCTACCCTAATTTCCCTTTGTCCTGACATTCTAAAATCCTAATGAAGTGCCGTTCAGCTGTTCTGACACAGAGTTTGACACTCCCATGATGCTAGACCTCTCTCCTCTCCTAATTAATCATACATCACAATTATTTATCTTTTATTTTATCTTCTCTTTTATCACTTTTCTCTTTTCCAGATTTTTGCCTTGAACTGATTTCTTTACTTTGTCCTGGCAGACCACTCATTCTCTGCAGGTGTGTTTCTTTTACCAGCACATGCTGTTTAACACACAAAACCAAGACTAAATCCTGGTGGTTAACTAAACTGTAAATGTGAAGCATCTTATTGGCCTGGGTTAAATCTCTACAGTTACTATGTGCATTCTCTTAAGAAAGCAGATCACCAAACCAGAGCATATTTTCAAGCGCTCCTGAAATATGTGGCTGTGTTTACTAGGCCTTTACCAGTTACTAAACATGAATAAATGAGAAGCGATTTCAATATAGAAGAGATAAAAATGCTTCAGAAAATATTTAGCTAGAGTCTGACAGTCATTACTTTGGAGCATTATACCTTAAAAAGGTCTAACACTCCAAAGTGGAATCATATATTTCTCCAAAATGTAAGGCATTATTAGAAACTAAAGATTTGGTAGCTTGAACTGAAAAAGTTAAAGGATTCATCCTTCATTACATGTGGTGAAAGACACTGCATTTTCTTTTTGAATCAGCTTTCCACTGACTGACTAACTGGAAAAGAAACAAAAGAGAGGTTAACTCATGTCACAGCTTTTTTACGCATCAAAAAACCTTATTTTTGCAGTATTTGCTTCCAGATTCTATTGACAAAATTAGGTTAGGAGTTAACATCTCCAAGCTTCTAGTTTGCGATAAATGTACCACCAAATAAATGCTGTATTTGCTACCTCTAGTTCATCCACAGACAAATATAATATAACACAAATAAAAACCGGTTAAATATATTGACACAAAACTTGCTGTTAAAAAATATCTGTACCCAATTCCACCCTGCTCGTGTGCTTTGTTTGCTGTCAATATGATCTAGTCAGTAGACGACCTCCAATCCCTAGCATGTGGCAAATGGCTAGTAACTACATCTATTGGGAAACCATATAAATTCACTTAGGAAAAAGACAAAAGATGGGCAACTAACAAACTGAGGGAGTATATTTTGCTAAACAACCTCATCTTTAGCTCCTACATGGCACATGATACCATGAAGCAGAGCTGCATGTATGATTTGACAGGCACGTGTTACATGAAAGCAGTACTGTATCACTGAAGGCAGGTAACAGTCCTGCTCTCCACAAGGGTCAGTCATCTGGCACTGTATTACTTCATCAAACCCTTAAAGAATTGAGCAGGTCATCGGTCACTCAGTGCTTCCTCATCAGTTAGGTGTTTGGCTCCCAGCACACCAAATGAACCCAATTAAAAATAGCAAGAGGAAAGAAGCACTCTACTCACATGCTTTTAGCCCAGCAAATATGTTTACCACAATCCTGAAAATAAAATTTTTGTATTGACAAAAAGGGGGTGGGTCCAACTCACTATTCAGCATACTTTCCAAGATACCATATTGGAGCTCTCATCAGGAACAGCTTAACAAATTCAGAACAACACAGCTCTGGCAAACAGCATGTTTCTATCCTACTTCTAGAATAACTTGGCAGCAGGATGGTTACAATATCTGCCTCACAGCTCCAGGACCCAAGGTTCAGTTCTGACTAGCGTTTATGTGAAGTATGCATGTTCCCCTCATGTCTGAATAGATTTCCTCTTTATAATTTGGTTTCTTCTCAGCTCCAAAAACATGCTTGTTGATTGGCTCCTCTGAATTGTGTACGTACTGCGCATTTCATTTACCTTTGCAGTTGTGGCACAGGCCTTGGTGGAAAAAGGTCAAAGGACCAGTTCACTTAATCAGTTAACAAATGGAAAAAACCCAGGCCAAACTGACAGATTAATTGTTTGACAACAGAAAAGCTATTTAACTTTATATAACATTTTTACTTTTCCACTCCAAGGAGTGCATCTGTTTGAACCATGCTCTTCTTCAGGATAAACTACAGACCCCTTAAATGACTCAGCATGCATACTCATGTATTCAGAATTATCTCCCAAATACATGCAAGCAAACAGTTTAGAGTACACTGTCTGTTTTTTTTTCACAATCAAGCTCTTTACATGGAAGCCTAAAGTAAAGGATTGATTACTGTCCTGCTCAATAATTTCATTTATTTGTGACCGTGTCACTCTAAATGCAGCAAAGCCTTGTAATATGCAGAGGGAATTTATAGATTCATATTCTCAGCTGTCAATCTTATGATCTTCTGGTCTTCAGGAATTTTGGCTGCTGTCACCCCATGTTCCTATTTTCCACTTTCTGTCATATGTTTCGAGATTATTCTTGTAGGAAGTTAATGAATGAGTTCTTCAAACTGCAATGGAAAGTTTATTCTGTAATTTTGGTTGGCATTCTGCAACATATCTGTCATTTTGCTTTTTTGTTACTGAGCTTTATTTTTAGTATTAGAATCTCCAGTATGGTGTTAGCATCTTCAATTAGAACTGGATCAGCTATTTCCTTATATACCGGATAGAGATCACCTCTAAACTACATAGAAGAAAAAGAACATAATGGCAATTCTTGATGCCATTCCAACGTGGGCGGTGCAGTGGTGCAACAGTTGCGTTGTCTCCTCACAGCAAGAGGTTTTCTGGTTCAGTTCTCAGCTGGGGTGCCTTCTGTGCAGAGTCTGCATGTCTTACTTGTGTCCATGTGGGTTTCCTCCCACGTTACAAAGACATGTGTCTGGAATGTTTCTCCCCAGGCCTCCATTGAAAATTGGCTTTGTTCCAAGGCAGACTTTCCCAGTAAACAAATGTAAAATAAATATTTATTTATTTCCTTTTGTTGAACAGGTTAGCCACACTAGTCCTATGGCTTGACTTCGGGGACACTTAAGATAGTATTTAATATAGATAATGGAAAAACTGACCCAGACACCAAGGCATTTCATTGCTTTTCTACTGATAAGTACCATGGCATCTTTAACATCTACATGAGCATGAACAGTTCCAGACATTTGTCTTCTATGTCTCTGGCTCAGCAAGAAGCCCCAAGCCAGATTTCCACATATTCAGTTATTATTATTATTATTATTATTATTATTATTATTATTATTATTATTATTATTATTATTATTATGTGCATAATTCTGAGTCCTTTTTCTGAATCAAGCTGTGTGTGCCTGCCTGCCTGAGTTTAAATATTACTGCTTTATGAAAAATTGCTTTCCCCTGCTGTATAAATAAAATATGCACACTCAAATTAAGCTAATCATTGCAGAAGTGAAATAATTTGCTGATTAATGTGTTACAAAAGTGTTATTGAAAATCATATCCCCATACCACCACCATCTGTGTCAGACATGCACATACATGCGCGCGCTCGCACACACACACACACACACACACACACACACACACACACACACACACACACACACACAGTGCTGAACAGTAAAACTTACTTAATCTGGAGTCACATAATTCAATTTTTTTCCTAACACAAACCCAATGGTTTGTAGAATGCAAGCTTGCTAGCTTTGGCGATATAACAGCCATATTGGTTGATAAAGCCTCTTTGTTCTCTCTTGACTTTCACTGACATGTTTGAGTTTCAGGTCTGCCTCCAGGCAATTTAGGGGTTTTATAATGCATATTACAATTATGATGTTGCTGTATTATAAATACTACCATCTTGATGCAAATTCTCAACTGGTAGCCTTCCTCATCTGGTCCAAAAGTGAGGGTCATAAGCATTGTAATAATTGTCATTTGTATTGCAGATGGGCCTGATCTTACTGTAGTAGTGTAAAAGGCCAAGAGTGGGGCATGCAGACAGTGTAGAGGTTTGGGAAGCCGGGACTATAGCATGTTAACATCATAAGATTGTGAGTGGCCAGGACTGTAGCATATGGCTATCAGACTGCACTTGTGTCTGACATTGTCTCGTACTTCTTTAGTTATCCCCAACATACATCGCTGCAAATGCCTTTAATGTACATCTTACTGTTATTGCCTGATGCCATGGTTCACACAGTTCAAACTATAAGGCATTAAGAACTCTGTCAGTTGTCTTGTGTTCAAATCTCTCACCTTCCACTTACTTGTTGTGTGACTCAGAGCAATAAATTCAACCAGGCTGGTGCACAATCACTGCCAAGTCAAAGGTACATTTGTGCCAGGTGCACTTAACCAGATAAGAGATTAATGAAAAAAAGATAATAATCTTATGCAGCTGTATCAGTCATGTGACCGTGTGGTATTCTTCTTTTCCTAATGGCTGAAACAGTCTGCTTATGTGGCACATGTGTTCAGTACAAGCATTCTCATGTGTAACATTAATATTTTTGATTCATCCTTCCATGATGCAGACCTCTTGGAAGATGATGGAATACAAATACAGCCTTTTAAGATATGTCTCATCACCTTAGTCAGCTGATTTAGGAAAGTCAGCCTATCTGCAATCAGTTCAATCAGAGTGACAGTTGCATGTACCATACAGTAGAACTGCCAAACATTTCTGGCAGTTTAGGCTACTATGTCAGGACACTTCAAGAATTCTAAGGTGTGTGGGAATCATGGCACTTGATACCTAAGTGAAGGTAGAGTCTGTTGATGACCTAGGATTCCTCACTGACAGGTATAAGTCCCGTGGGCTGGCCAGTACTGGTTGCCTCCAGCACCTGCATACACATTTAGTCATGGCAGATCTGTCAGAGCTGTTCCAGCAATGGCAGCTGTCACATGTGGTAGCTAGACAACCGCATTCAGATGTACAATAATTAGTTATGTCTTTTATAGATATATCTCACCTCATTAGTTCTGGTGTATGTGATGGTTGGGTTAAACCTTTTATTATCTGTGATGTCTTTGTTCAGTGATGTGTAAATTGCCTCCTTCTGTCTCACTATGTATATTCTGGCCATAACCTTATGAGCTAAAGGCACATCCATGTGACAACACTACATCAGGCAGTACAGGCAGTCATTTTGCTGATGAATGGACATTCTTCTTATTCTTTCCTGGCATTTTTTCCTCAATACTTCCCAACTGATTTGTAAACTTTCAGGTTGTTAAAACCCCCATGTCCTATAACTTCTATCATTGTTACCACATCCTACTCCTTAGCAAATGCATTTGCCCCCTCTGTTTTGAATAAAAGTTCTACTAAATGGTCCAGAGCAGTAGCAGACTTGTACAGGACCTCAGCCTGCACTGACAGAAGGTTGATGGCCAGTATTTGGCTGCAAAATAAATACAAGATACTTATCTTACTTGAAAGTGTGTTGTGACGTAGACAGCATTGTTACCATCCTCTAACAAATGATCAAATGCTATCTATCCTTAAGGTATGTAAACATACCTGGTATAAACTAGTGCCATCCCCCTCTGCTACTCCCTTACTGAATTCAATCTAAAACCTCATCTGGTAGCATTGCATATGAGCACCTTATCTCAGCCTTGTGAGTGATCGCCAAATGTTGTTTAAAAAAAATGAAAAAAATCTATGCAAATGTGTGTGTGTGTGTGTGTGTGTGTGTGTGTGTGTGTGTGTGTGTGTGTGTGTGTGTGTGTGTGTGTGTGTGTGTGTGTGTGTGTGTGTGTGTGCATGCGTGCGTGCGTGTGTGTTTCCTACATATGTGTAGAACATGGATATATTTCTGAATAGTGATGATGTGTATATGCATGCTTGCACAATTAGAGTATACATGCTTTGGTGATAAACATCTTCTGTCTTATGCATGGAGAAGAAGTCCGCAACGGACTGTTATACACTATAATGCGTTTATAAAAAAAGGTTTGCTTTCACTGATATATTTTGTGTACAAATGTATATTAACTGCTATGGCATTACAAAAAAAGTCAACATTTCAATCCCAGTGAAAGAGGAGAAATATAATTAATCCTACCTAATAAACAAAATGAACTGTACCATTTCTGAAATGAAAATCAGTCTGAGTAATCTTTACACTAAAGGAGTCTGAAAACGAGGTGTCAGACACATGAAGTGTCAGTAATATCTAACAAACATCTGTTCGGTTGAATATCTCCAAAGTGAAGTTATGCAGATCATGCCACATTTCAGATTCTGGTTCTTTTCTAAAACTTGTTTTGTCTCAGTGCAATAACCAAAACATTTTTGCATGTGTACACTTTACAATATCATAACTGTCACTGCTATTGTACAACTGTAGCTTTCAGTAAGAAACTCTTTATAGGTAACCAAGGAATGCAGTTCTCTGTTGCATGGCTGACAGAGATTCCTGGATTCCTGATTTTTACAGTACTGCAAAAAAAGGTACAGCGTCATTAAGTGACACTTAAAGCTGCATTGTAGTTAACATCTAAAGACATTTGTATGTCTGCTTGATACAGCCTTCGGGACAATACTGACTTTCTTACAGAATCTGCAAAGATAATTTTTTGTTTGATTTGTTTTTACTGGTGATGTATGGCTTAGGTGGCACACATCTGCATTCATGGGTGATTTGTTACCACCCAGTGGTGGTGAGTAAGCAAGATACTTTGGCTTTTAGTTCCATCCTACAATGATAATGTCTTTGTGAATTTTATGCAAACAGAGTGTGCATCAGGTGGACTAATTGGATAACTGATAGCCTGGCAAGAAAGCCATGCAAAAAATAAGCATAATGGTTTTTTTTTATCCCTGTTGTGACAATTTCATGGTTTCTGAAGTGAAATAGCTACACTAAAGCTTCTTGCGTCAATGACGTTTTAAGAGAGGTTAAACTATTATTTTTTTTTTTCCTGCTCAGATAAATGAGCCATTCAGCCATATGCAATTTAACTAAATTGTTTCAGCCTTTACTTAAGGCTTGGCAATTTGTTTGACAATTTAAACATATCATTTATGGAAGATAGATGGAGGATATTTCAGTTATTTTTGCTTTGAACATTTAGAGATTCATACTGTGTAAGAAATACAAACACCAAAATTAAAAGATGGAAAAAATCTGAGGACTGTTAAAATCTCATATTTCAAAGTTGTATTTTTTTAACAGTAAAGCAGCCAACTTGCACCAGAGCTGTGGGAGTTGTTCTGTGATTCTGATATCAAGAATCCATAATACTAAAGAACCAGACATTAAAGAAAGGTACCATGGAATGTGCAAACAAAACTGAATATGGCACTTATTTCTTGTAATTCCTCAGGTTTAATGCATCCCTGGAATCCTAGTAGATCTGTAACATTGTAAAAGATGGATACCAACCTATTATCCTATTTGTTATACATGCACTAGTAATGCCTCTGGATGTTATGACTCACTCACTCACTATGAAGCCACATAATTTAAAGCTCTGGCTTTAAAAGTATTACATTTATATAAAATGTGATACAGAAATATAAACTAGTATCTGTCATCACAGAAAATCTACAGCACAAGAAGACTCGTAATTTAATACACACACACACACACACACACACAAACACACACACACACACACACACACACACACACACACACACACACACACACACACACACACAAAAATCCACTGCATATATATGGACACACTCAATTAATTTCTTATTAGAAAGTTTTAATTGGATTTTCAGCAGTTCTGCCATGGCTCACTGCATTACATTAGTTCAGTGTTGCACATGTACTAAGTGTAATGAAAAAAAAAACTTTGTAGAAAGTAAGATTTATATTCACTGCCATTCCACATTCTTCATTAGCTTATGTATTTTTCAATAGTTTCTCATAGTTATTTATTTAGAAATAGTAACATTGTAATAAAATTCCTGTCTTGGCTTTCATATTCCCTACTGGATTTCAAAGGTTTGACATCAGAATGGCATGTATAACATTTGTTTATTTACTCTTGATTAACTGATTAAATTAACTTGCAGCAGTGGCCCTCTTCAGTCATCAGTACAAGGCATTATATAAAATGGGAAGAGCAGAAGCACGTATTTTAAAAATAATGCCTAACTGCTATAGTAAAATATAAACAGAATATGCACAGTAATGTGTCAACATGTATCTCCAACTGGAAACTATGGTGAGCTCTGTCTAGGCTAAAATAACACAGACAAAATATTTATCTATATGAAACTCTCTAGTTACAATGACATACAATCATTTTAATAATGATTATAGAGCAGAGGGCCCATATCAAACAGCACCCCTTGGGCAGGTGGAAACATCTCACTCACAGCTCCCATGTGATGGGGGGGGGTAACTACTTGTATTATGTAACTAAATATAACCTACACTGAGGTTATAGCACCTTGGCACAGGCCATATTAATTCTGAGAATTCTTTTACTTTTGGCATTGTTTGCAAAATCTATTCCAATGAAGCTCACATAAATGGCTGCCAGCAGGTCTCAGTGCAGAAACAAATAGTCTGATCAGCGCAACCTTGTGATTGGCATAAATGTAGCTACCAGTTATCAGAGTGATACAGGCATTGCAGTTGTTACATTACTCCACAGGGCTTGTTAACAAGAATTGTAACACCGAACTATGTGTCTTTTGGCTTTTCCCGGTTAGGGGTCGCTACAGCGGAACTCCAGTCCGCTAATGATTGGCAGTAGAGTTTATGTGCTGGCTTGCCAGGCCTAACGCACAACCTTCAACGAAGGAATGCCCATTCACGCATGTCGCCACACAGAAGACGCTCTGAGAATCGAATGGGTGACGTCTAACTGTGAGGCGACAATGCTACCGCAGCACCACACCGAACTACTAAAGCAGAAATGACCGACATTTTGTCTGTAATGACTGTGATAACATCTCCATCATGCAAGGCTCATGGCACATCACCATTATTCAGGTACATAAAACATTCACACTAGTGTGTGCTACAGATTTCCTGTTGTCACCTTGTAGAGGTTAACTCAGTATTTATATACATCAGTGCACCTTGCACCCCCAGTTTGATTTTGTTAGGACATTTGCAGCCTTTTCTCATCTACTTTGTTGATGTCAGTTGATATCACCCCAGGGATCATGTTAGTCGCCCTGCTAGACAGGAGTCCAGGGAAGTAAATATTGTGGGAAGAAATATCCAGGGAATTGTTATGGCTAGGTTTGTATAGGCTCTATGGTTGCTAGCCTAGTACCAGCCTATGAAACTATGATATTTGTCTGACATAGTCATTTTAATTATTTATTTATTTATTCATACTTTTATGAGTTGTTAACTGGGGTAGAACACTGATCCCATTGAACCAATTTCAGTCTCGGACCAGAATGTGAACACATATCAAGTAGAAAAAATAAAAATAATTTGTACAATAAAAGTGCACAATAAAAACAAAGGTATATTTAACCTACAATGAAGCCGCGGTGGTGCAGCGGTCGCGTTGTTACCTATAGCAAGAGGTTCTCCCATTCGATTCTCAGCTGGAATACCTTCTGTGTGGAGTCTGCATGTCCTCCCCGCGGTCGAGAGGCGTTCGAAAGACATGCGTAGAATGGGCGTGCCTTCATTGAAGGTTGGGCATCGAGCTGGCACCCATAAAAAAATCTACTGCCAATCATTAGCAGACCAGAGTTCCGCTGTGGCGACCCCTAACCGGGAAAAGCCGAAAGAAGAACAACAAAAACATTTAACCTACAATAGAAAAAACACGATTTAAGAAGGTAGTCACCATAAACCACTATGTACAATATTTACATCAGTGAGAATATCAACAAGTTTGGAGTTAGAGAGGAGATGCTGTAAAGAAAATGATATGCCATA
Source organism: Protopterus annectens (assembly GCF_019279795.1). Lineage (NCBI taxonomy): Eukaryota > Metazoa > Chordata > Ceratodontiformes > Protopteridae > Protopterus > Protopterus annectens. The sequence goes on along the minus strand of NC_056733.1, from coordinate 1,892,259,142 downwards.
CATGTCAGTGCTTAAGGAGACCATATTATGTCACCTGACGCAAAGCTTTTACAAGCAGATTGTGCTGTGAGGTGTTCTTTAAGTTGTGCCTGAAAGGTGGAGTAGTTACATAGATGTTTAAGATTTGAAGGAAGATCCTTCCAGATAAAAGTAAAACGCTGACTGGATACACGGAACAAAGACCTTTTATTTACAGAAAACTGAGCGCTTTCACCCACATCCACCGTGGGTTTCTTCAGAGTTAATGAAAAACTGGAGCAGTTACTTTTTATACATAACAGGTGAACAATAAGAACCAATCACCTTTTAATGCATTGTGTGGTGCACCCATCTATCAGATTAATTAATTAAAAAAAATATATATATAAATAATTCATTCAGATAGCCTTTGTAAAACCACATATCCTACTGTATAAAAAACTTTATGTTGTATACATTAAATTTCTAGTAAATATTAAATACATTAATAAATAAATAAATAAATAAAATATGCTGAAAGTATATATGACAATATATGACAATATTAAATATGTCTTAATCTGTCAAAAATACTATAGATATAATATACAAAATATATAACGTATATTTAAAAAATATATATATATTTGTTTATTTATTTATCTTGATCTATCAAAAATACTATATCAATTAATAAAAAGATCTTATTATACTTACAAACATAAACATTCATTTAAAAAAAATTCTTATTTCTGAATAAATAGAATTGATGCCAAAATATATATATAAAATATTTCAAAAACATACTACATCAATTAATGGATATGTGGTTACTTTGTTCCGTGTATCCAGTCAGCGTTTTACTTTTATCTTTTACTAGTTTCGTTTTTGTTTTACATTGCATTCATCTACCTTTTGAGTCAATTATATTGTGGACTGTATACATAGTGGTTTTTCGTTATATTGTCAAATTATGGAACTATTGGAGCAGTTACTACAGCAGCAACTGGTTTTAACTCAGCGGATACTATCCGTAATAAAAGGAAAAGAAGTCACCTTCGGTGACGTGCAAAATAACTTTGATGAGGTGCAAAATGAGAACGCTGTTCTTTCTGATGCTGAGGAGCATATTTTTACTCTTCATTCCACTCCGGGTACATCACGTAGCAATCCAGGTGCTAGTAATGGTTTGGGTGATCTTATTGGAAGTCGGACAACGCGTATGAGAGCAGGAAGTGATGGGCACGCTGTTCCGCTACCGGATTCATTACCAAACGCTAGGAATGGGCTGCACGGAGAACGTAATGTGGATTGTAGAGTTGCAGATTTGAAATCTGTACTTTTGGTGCCGTATTTTCCAATGCAACGGAGCGAAATAGGTATCGAAAGTTTGAACAAGCAGATGGAAACATTTGAAAGAACATTGAGGAAGTTTAAGACTATAAAAATGGACAATGTGTTCTTGGAGAGATCGCTAGAGCTCAAACAAATTCCAAAGGGGCTAAGAGTATTCAAGGTACCCTTTGGTTTCGAAAACAACAACAATTTATTGCATGAACTTACGGACATCTTTGACAATGCTGGTATGCAGTTAATTAAATTGATTATTAAGAATAACAATGACAGATTAAACAAGTTGAAAGAGTCTTTAACTATACTTGACAATAATATCAAAAAAGATTTGTTGTTTGACTATAGTAAAAGTAAATTTGACACCATATTGAATGACATGAAAAGATATGTGAGTAAAGGGTTAGATATCAAAAATGCGAAACTCCAACGTGACACTAAGGATTATTTAAGTAATACTGCATATTCGCATTTTAGAGATTTTAAACTTTTTTTAGGGTTCATAGTAATGGCCCGGTTTTAAACGGGAATGCAACTTCAGTTTTGAATGAAGAGGTTGCAGGGCAGGATAGAACAAATATGAATTTAGATGATAACAGAGAGATTTTTTTAGAAGAACCTGTGCTTCGCAGATCAGAACGTTTGAGAGAACGTTATCAGGGACAGAACCAGCACCACAATCAACAGTACAATGGAGGGGGGAGATACAGGTACCAGGCGTACCATTATTAGTTGGTGAGCAAAATTTTAATTGCTTGAGTACACCCCCTGATTTAACAACTACAAATGCTGTTATTAACAATAATATTGGTATTACATTACAAGATCATTGTGATACAGCAGATACGATTGCTAGTTACAGATGCGTTGAAGCAATAAAACAAAATTATATTAATAATATGTTTTTAACAGAGAATAGTAATGAAAGTAATTCAATTAATGGAAGTATTGTGAGTATAATTGAAACGCAAGTGCAGGACTGCAATGGCAGTAATGAACACTTTTTTCATACAATGTTGAATGGTCATGAATTAGAAGGTTTAGAGCAAAATCAAAGTTATACGAGGGAAAATGGTGAATGTAAAATTATTACAGAAGGCAATTTCTCTATGTATAACTACACAGACAAAGTTTTAAACAACAATTATCTTTCACTTTTTAAAAAGGGCTTCAAGTTTATTCCTAACTATCAAGTGGACATTGGTAAAATATTAGTGAATTTAAAAATGTATACAAGAAGTTTAAACCTTAGAATTTATTTTAAGAAAAAATTGAATAATAAGATTGATATGGACATGAAAAATATTATTTTAAGAAGGTCAAGTACATTTATTCCACCAAGCAATCCTATAGTGCATTTGTTTGAAATGTTTTGTGAAATGCAGTTAAGAAAAGCTTGGAAGGATAGTAACATTTCTAAAGATAATTTAACTGAAGCAGAAAGGTTTTGTTTAAACGAGTTGAGTGCTTCTGATAAAATGAGAATCATGAAACCAGATAAAGGGGGAGGGGTGGTCTTGATGACTAAACTGGATTATAACAACAAGATGAGCACTATGTTAAGTGATGAGACCACTTACAAGAGGGTAGCAAGGTATGACTTAACAAAGGCATACACAAAAGTTGATTGGCAATTATATGATCTATTGCTGGAAGGAATTATTACTAAGGCTGAATTTGAGTACCTTTCGGTTGAACATCCTTTGACGCCATCAATTTTTGGTATACCTAAAATACACAAAAGCACCTCTAACCCCCCTTTTAGAACTATAGTTTCTGCAAAGCAGTCAAAAATGGAAGCTATAGCTCATTATGTGGATATAAATTGCAAGGAAACAGTAGCGAGTATTAAGCACATTTTAAAGGATTCATGGCATTGCCTAGAATTACTTCATAGTTACACAAATGAGAACTTGAAAGAGGTATATCTAGTGACAATAGACATTGTTAGTTTATTTTCAGTAATTCCCTTGACAGAAGGTTTAGAATTATTTGAGAATAGTTTGGAGGTTTTTGGAAATTTTCACACAGTAAAACGGAAGCTTCTTGTCGATTTGATGGAATTGGTATTAAAAAATAATTTTTTCCAGCACGAGGGAGAATATTATCAACAATGTGCAGGTGTGGCAATGGGGGCTAGATGTGCCCCCATATATGCGAATTTGGTTCTAGCTATGTGGGAGAAGCAAAAAGTATTTGAAAGTATGTACTGGTCAAAAATAGATTTATACCTAAGGTTCCTGGACGATATACTGATATTTTGGAAGGGAAACAGAGAGGAACTCAGCAGCTTTATAGAATATTTAGAAGGCAGTACCACATTTTTTAAAATTTACATATAGTATGAAATATGAGAGTTGTGAATATCTGGATTTGAAAATTTACAAATTTGATGATAAATTGAATTCTACAATATATCGTAAAAAAACTTTTTCAAACTCTTATTTGCATTTCGATAGCTGTCACCCTTATTTTCAGAAAAGAAATTTAGTAAAAGGGCAAATGGTGAGGTTATCGAGAATAATAAGTGATGATATAGAATTTTGTAGTGAGTTAACAAAGTTGGAAAATATGTTTTTGGAAAGAGGGTACCCAAGGAATTTACTTAAGAGTATTAGGTGTGAAGTGAGTAATAAAAGAAAGGACATTTTTAAACCATTACTGTTACATGGTACCCTTGACAAAAATGAAAATATAAATAATTATGATGGGAAGGTAGGAGCATTTATAGTCCCTTACAGTAACAATATTTATAATTTTACTAACACTATTAGGGAATGTTATGAAAAGGTTTTTGTCAATCAAACAGATATTTTACAGTATATAGGGAGTGTACCTTCTATAGTTTTTAGTAGAGGTAGAAATTTGAAAAATTATTTTGAAAGTTACACTTTATTTAAAAATTCTATAATGAGAAAGTGTGGTTTCTGTAAAAGTTGTCGATTTATTAATGATGGGCCATATGTTACATTACATGGGTACAATAGGACACTAAGATGTCCAGGAAATGTAAATTGTAACACAAAATTAGTCGTATATTTAGCCACGTGCCTGTCATGTTCCTCATTTTATATAGGGAAAACCAAAAGGAAGCTTAGAGAAAGAATAATTGAGCATAATAGAGATATTAAAAATAAGAAGGCTACTAGTTCCCTATATATGCATAGTACAAAATGTAAAAGTTTTAAGAGGTTTCTATTTTTTGTTATAGATAGGGTACCAGACACTAATTGTAATATTGAAGGTGATTTGAATACATTGCTTGAAACCAAAGAATGTCTGTGGCAGCTCAGGCTAAATGCTTGTATACAGCCTGGACTAAATGAACATGTATCAATTTCAAGTTATTTAAAAATGAAATCTTACATTATATAGGCACTATGTGTTTTTTACCATTAATTGATGTAGTATGTTTTTGAAATATTTTATATATATATTTTGGCATCAATTCTATTTATTCAGAAATAAGAATTTTTTTTAAATGAATGTTTATGTTTGTAAGTATAATAAGATCTTTTTATTAATTGATATAGTATTTTTGATAGATCAAGATAAATAAATAAACAAATATATATATATTTTTTAAATATACGTTATATATTTTGTATATTATATCTATAGTATTTTTGACAGATCAAGACATATTTAATATTGTCATATATACTTTCATATTTTATTTATTTATTTATTTATTAATGTATTTAATATTTACTAGAAATTTAATGTATACAACATAAAGTTTTTTATACAGTAGGATATGTGGTTTTACAAAGGCTATCTGAATGAATTATTTATATATATATATATTTTTTTTTTTAATTAATTAATCTGATAGATGGGTGCACCACACAATGCATTAAAAGGTGATTGGTTCTTATTGTTCACCTGTTATGTATAAAAAGTAACTGCTCCAGTTTTTCATTAACTCTGAAGAAACCCACGGTGGATGTGGGTGAAAGCGCTCAGTTTTCTGTAAATAAAAGGTCTTTGTTCCGTGTATCCAGTCAGCGTTTTACTTTTATCTTTTACTAGTTTCGTTTTTGTTTTACGTTGCATAAAGATCCTTCCAGAGCTTGGGTTCAAGAATAGAAAGGAAGTAGTCAGAGCACCACAATCTAGTTTTAGATGCTTGCAGAGAGGCCCATAGTGGCTATGAGGTCTAAGGTTATATAACAGAAGCTGTATAAGTAAGCTAGAGGAAAGACATGGACTGGAGTTTTCTTTCAGAATCTGGAAAAGTTGGAAGCCAAGGAGTACATTGGCTTGTTGCTGAAATGTCAGCTAGTTGGCATTGGCTAGTGCAAGACAGTGGTATTCATAGTTTGGGGAAAGGAAATGAAGCAGTAGATGGAGGTAGAGACTGTTTAGATGGTGGTAGAGTTTCTATTTGAGGCAGATGCTACAAGACGTAAGCAGTGCTCAAGAGGGGCTAGAAGGATCCCTTTGCCAATAGCATTTCTTGTTGGATGGGAGAAGAAAGAGGAGATTGTTTGGCCCAAAAGAGGAGGGAATTTAACTATTCCTGTACCACAGATTTGTATGCCTGATTTATCTGTCTGCAGATGTTTCTACCTCAGTACACATTAACTCTATGATGCACTTTAACTACAAAAAAATAATAATAATAAACATGCAGCTTAATGTCTTATCAAAGGCTACCACTTTGGGGGAGGGTTACCATCACCCCCCCCCCCATGTCACATAAGAGTGTCAGTAATGAAATATAAATCCAAGTTCCAGATGTAAGACTAGAAACCACAGCCATGTGATCCTGAGAGCACATATAAGTACTGTAACTGCAATGCCTTGCAAACAATCGTAGTGAAAGTAAGAAAACATTGCTCTGAGTGCAGATAAAATAAATATATCTGAAAGTGTGCCGATTGTACACCATTTTGTCTACATGACTACATGATGGCTCCCTGCTGATGCACATTGGAAAGTTGCACACTGATTTCTCAAAATTGTGAAGTATATTCCACAAAAATTATTCATTCTCTGATACACTAGCAGCTCTATGTGAGTAAGACCATATTTTATTTGCATACATAGTTAACAGTTACAGTACCTCTTGCCCAGCTCTATGGACCAAACATTTTGTGTATGAATGATGATTTGGATACTGGAAGAGCTGGGCAGGGATGGTATGACTCAGCAAACAATGCCAGCTAACCAGCTTGAGTTCAGGGACAGCTAATTTCCGGTGGAGTAATCTGCACCACAGAAGTGGAAGCTTATGTGACACAGAAATGGTTAGAGCCAGGGACGTAGACTTGATCCAGAGATGGCAGCCATTATAATAATGTGGGTGGAACATGTACTGGGAGAGTGTACAATCTCCTCTGTGTTACCAGTGCTCATCAGCTATCTGTGGTACTTAGTGACCCAGAAGAAATACTCTCACTGTCAGGATCCTAATGAAGAATTAAACCACATCAATGGCTGCTGAAAGACGGCCCATTTGGTTGGCTCTCATGTCCACTTCATGCTGTGGATACCCAGTACAAGAGAAGGAATCAGCTGAAGACCAACAGGGAGGCCTGAGGGTCAGTAGGCATGGGCACACAAAGCACAGAGGAAAAAAAACAGTTATAGCATTTCTTTTCCAGATGAATGACTAAGATACAGTATAAAATTGTAGCTGAGGGTTCCAAGGGTTCATACCAAGAAATGCACTGTTTCTACTCTGACTAAAGCTTAGTATGCAGATGCTAAACTAGGCTACAAATTGCCATAGCTGGCGTAACTGCATGCCAGTTAGTGCCACACTCTGCATAAAATTAGTTCAGGAACCAATACATACATTGACATCAGAAGGCTGCACAGACTGCCATGCCATGGGCAGTCTATCTGTCTGTCTGTCTGACAAAATTTGTTGCATCCTTAGGATGCCAGACATATACGTACCTAGTTATAATCACTTGTATGATGACACATACAGAAACAAACAATGAACCCTTTTTAAGCGCAACCTGGATAACTGAAGGGGGAACAGAAAATACACCCCTGGATTCTAGCTGTGTCCCTGCTGAACAGTGGCATCGGGTGCTGACTTGTTGGAACGTGCGCTAAATTCTTGGCTAAGCTTGTAAGGGCCTCAGGGCCAATAGCTTAGTAGCTTCCTTTGATCCTATGAAGCCATGTTAGCAAGAGGAGCAGCAACAGGCTTCATAAGAAATTCCAATTAATTCCATGATCCTGCTTAGCCTGTATATTCTACACTGAAGAAGGGTAGCAGCTTTCCATGACAGAAAATGCACAGCAAATATAGAGCTGAGCTTGCAAGATGTTTGAATGAGTCAACTATAAATTATCAAAATGCAGCACAAAAGAATCCCAGATCTGTTTCATCAAAGTAATCTTTACCAAAATATTACTGAGACGGGTACCTGCCAGATGACACAACTAAATCTAACTTCCTGTTACATTTAGTACATTCAGTACATCCATAAACAAAATGGTAACAGCTGAGGCTGAATGGTGTCAGCTATACAACACCACACTTGCAACTCAACAATGTCAGTGTGAAGTATCAGCTGGGGAGAGTACAGCTGATGGCACCAGAGTAAGAAAAGGATCTGGGGTTGTTGACAACATCTAAACTAAACCATCAGGGGCAGAGTGACAGTATGTTTACAGTAGTAAACAGAATATCGGCTATATCCCCTTCTAGAAACAAATGCAAAAAAAAAAAAAAAAGAGTTTATGCTTGTGCTATACTAGGTTCAAATTAGGCCTCACCTTGAGCACAGTGTGAGGTTCTGGAAGCTGTAAAAAGAAAGGGACATCAGACTGCTAGAAGTCATTCAAAGGAAAGCAACTATAAGTGTGTATACATGGGATAGAGAAGAAAGAAGTATGACCAAAAATTATAGAAACTGGAGCAAGTTTTACTTGAAGTGAAAACAGATGTGGTGGTGGTTGGGGTTGTGAGTGGCAGAGGGAGGGGAGGAATATGATATGTGTACACAGCAAAATATCAGGGAGGTGTAAAGACATCACCCTAAACATGAAGGAAGGTGGGAGGAAGTACAAGTAGCAGAATGTTTGACCTAACCATTCTGTGGATCTCCAGAAGCTTTTCTTCACAGGGAAGGTGGAGGCTTCCTGGAATGGGCTTCTGGAGTGGGTGGTGGAAAGAGAATCCACAGAGGCATTCAGCAGTACATACTGCAGGTAGAGAAATGGTAGCTTTTATTTATTTAGTACTTGATTATGTGAGTGGGTTAGTCCATGGACTTTTTTCTGCCATAACCTGGGCTGTAATGAAAAGGGTTGTTGTTTGTCTTTTTGGCTTTTCCCGGTTAGCGATCGCCACAGTGGAGCTCTGGTCCACTAATGATTGGAAGTAGATTTTTATGGTGCCAAGTTGCCAGCCCAACGCCCAACCTTCAGCGAAGGCATGCCCATTCACACATGTCTTTCGGAGGCCACTCGACTGCGGGGAGGACATGCAGACTCCACACAGAAGGCACTCCAGACGAGAATCGAACAGGAGAACCTCTTGATGTGAGGCAACAATGCTACTGCTGTACCACCACGGCTTTTTTGCTGTAATAAAAAGGGTAAATATATATATATATATATATATATATATATATATATATATAGAGAGAGAGAGAGAGAGAGAGAGTTTAAATGTACAGTGTAGCTAGGCAAGCACCATGCTTTGAAACAAGGAAGGAAAGTGGATTGCTCAGAGAAGAAACCCACAGAGACAGGGGAATCACATGCAGATTTTACATAGACATTAAGCAAAGGTCAGAAAAGAACCCTAGACCCTTGAACTATAAGACAGACACTAAGCCACTATGCTTGATCTGCTGAAAATAAAATAGGGGGGGTGATGGAATGTCAAACGTACTTAAAATGCCTAATACTTTGGTTTCTGTTCACCTTGTGTTGTCTTGCAAATGTAATATAATGCACCCGGCTTCAGAATGTAGCACCTTGGTGTAAGCTATATTTTAAAAAAGGAGGAGTTTCATTGATGGGTGATTTCACAAACAGATTTGATGAATTGTGTTACATGGAATAATAAGTTGATCATTCATTCTGCCACAGTATGAGCAATCAGTCATACATTAATGCTTTGCTGTCATGGAAACCTTAAAGTAATGACTGCATCCCAGAAAATATTCTTACATGCTTTGGTTGGATTTTCATAATGGCATTCGGGATTTAAGAAATGAACCTTTACAAAAATCGAGTCATATCAGCTCCTTTTACTACAGGTACCCCCATCATTGATAACCTTGCCACAGCTCTGGATTTGTTCAGTGTAACAGAATTGCTTCAGTTTTAGCAAGATGTGCACACATATCCAGTTTTGGAAGGCAGGACGCACCTGCACTCCATTTAGGAAAGCTGGGGCCACTTGCAGGTTTTATAGACTTGCCAGAGCTGTACCTAGGTTTCACAGACACCATTTATGTGATATGAGCTAGATCTGAGTGCTTTAAAGAGACGGGATGCTTCACAACTGCATTAATGGATTTCATTTAACATTGCACTTCGGATTCTGTTAACTGATTGTTATATGTATTAACTGAACTTCTAAACTTTCATCCTAAAATAGGCACATCTTTTATTCCACATAAGGATTTTATGTCTTGTCTGAGAATTTGTTGTTTTTATATATGCACAACTGTTTACAATGCATTAATATGCCTGGGTTGTTGCTGCAAAGGGTCTTGCAAACAGTCTACTTACTAGATTATGATGGAGAATGCAAATAAAGAAGTTTCTGACATGTGCTATGTGTTTAATGCATGCTTAGATACCAGCTGAACAAAGGCTGTTTATATAAGAAACACAGAGGGAGAATGGAGTACAAACCTTCAAATATCTGACTATTCCTGCTTCAGTCGGCCATGCTTCTGCATCCTTAAGTAAATGGGGGTCTGAGGGGAAGTAGGAAGGCATGTTTCTCAATTTCTTGTCCATCAGACTGTATTAACTAAGAAGTAAATGAAAACAGGCATATCCCTTGAGGTTACTGACTGAAAAAAATGTGAATACTCAGGCTCACTTTTGATTCCCTGTGTCTTTGTAATTTAAATGTCTTCTTTGCATCTGCGTCTTGCTGAATAGCTGCTTATTTGAGTGGAATCTGGAAAAGTTTTCATCTGTGGGGAATGTCAGATGTAGTAATGAAAGCCAACATTTACATCATTACTCAGTGACTCAGAAATTCAACAATGAGCCTTTCGTTTACATTGAAACTTTAGTTTCCTATTCTGTGCTCACTACTCCATAGGTTACATGTCAGTACAGGAAAAAGGAATGTGTGCATATCAAAAGTTCAGTCACCACACTGGACAATCAGGGCAGTATCTGTGGGTGCACAGGAAGGGAATAATGCAGGAGCAGTGGAGTTTTAGAATTAAAAGAGTTTTGTTTAGAAAGCAATAGGTGTGAGTAGCAGTAGTGGCAATTGAAGTGGCAACGGGAGCCTAACTAAATATAACTTAACCTCAGGATATGCCAACATAAAACAGAGTATAAATAAATGGGTACCAGTACTTCTAGCATTTCATGGGTTAGTTTTTTGCATTATACTCATGATTGCATAAAATATTAAATGCCTCTTCTCCTAACCTCTACACTAAATTTTAATACCCAGGCTAAAATGGGCATCTTCACTTCTCCCCTGCTTTTCTTAGTCTCTTCTCCTCCAACCTCTTACCATACATTCTATTACTTCGCACACTGTGCAGACTTGCTGTTGCTTTTTTTTGCCCAACAGCTCCTTCACTGGCAGGCAATTAACTCATTCTTTCACTCCTCCCCAAAGGAAACAGTCCCAACACTATTAGGACCCTCTCCAAATAGGGCAAGAGTCCGACAACCCATTAATTCTTGCCCAGGAGATCTGGTGGTGGGACTCTCACTAGACAGTGTGAAAATCCTCCAACCCATTTGTTCTCTGTCCGGGGAGTCAACCTCTATCAGCACCCAGATCCTCTGTTAGAGGCGAGTCAGGTGGTAGGCAGTGGGCCAAAGAGCTGGCTAGCTGGACTTGTCCCGTACCCCTGGAGCTCATTGAGCTGCATACCATGGAAAGCATGCACACCTTTGTATACCTGCTACCCCCTAGCAGGTGCTACACAATGCAAAGCAGTGTGCATTCTGTTGGCTCAGACCCCATGACTACAGTAACTAGTGCTTGTGCTAGGTGTCTCCCAAGTGGCAAGTAAAAGCTGCCCCATGCCCACCCCAAATGGATTAACCTGCAGTGGACAGTCATTTTCATTCTCCCAGGCCTGCCCCATCCAGACACTATACTGCTAGTCAGAAATGTATTGTCTGGGTCTCAGTCAGGCCTTCAACTTTGTGTACCACGTAGGCAGGGGTTAGGCCTAGTATCATTGCTGTAAATGTGGTTCTATCTCTAAAATCGGGATATTTCCATAACAAGCTAGTGCATGAACAGGATGCTACTATTGACAGTTAACTGAAAAAAAAAAAAAACAACATGGACTGACATTTACTGGGTATGTACAAAAGGCTGTGTTGAGAATAAAACTAAGTAGAATTTTGTGGAGAGATTTCTCCAAAACTGGAATTATCTTCTTTTTCTGCATTCTAACAATGATACATACGGCTGTGTAAAGTGGTGGAGCTATAAGAAATGCTTTCCTATAACCACATTCTTCAGACCCACTCCACTTTAAATGGTAGACTAAGGTCACATCATACAAAATAACTCTTTTTATAAAATGATTGCAGCATGAAAGGGCTGTTTTGCTGGAATTTTAAGTGATCTTAACATGAAAGAGTTGTTTTGATTGGGTTCTGGCAACATAGTTCTTTCATGTCTCCTGGGCAAAAGTTGTGTAAATTATTTGGCAAAATGGGATTAGTAATGTTTTGTACACTCACTAGCTCTTCAAACATATTTCCTATACCTTCTTTTTAGCCTTCCTCCCACTTATTTACCAAAGAAGGACGGGCACGTACTGCTTGGTGACAATTTCCTCTTTAGAGGTTATTGCACTGATTGTCTCAGAATTATGGATCAGTAATGCATAGTGTGGGCTCTTTTATGTGATCTGTAAACAATAATGTGACATGCAAGGGGCAATGTGCCCTCATAAATAAATTGATTTGGAGCTGGAACTAAGCAGCTTTGCTTTTTAATGAAGCATGTCACTTTACTGTTATGTTGGGTTTTTTAAGTGTCTGAGGATGCCACCCATACCTCTCAAATGCCCAGATTTTGCCTCATATTTTTGGTCTGTTCCTCACAGAATTTGTAGTTTTCTGGCAAATCACTGAAGACTGAAGTCACTAAATGATGAAATACATTCAGACTTCAAATCCTTTAGAAAATGCATGCTAACACAAATCCTGTATTCGAGAAACTTTCAAAGTTTATAAGAGCAGTATTTAAAATCTGTCCCTATTTTTAGGCCTTTGCCCCCCCACCTATTATTTTAGGCTTTGTCCAGATGTGTTGCATCAAGATGTTGAGAGGCGATTTCCACCAGAGTTCAGTTTTGTGTGCACGTTGTATAAATCACCTGTACTCATTCTCCACTTCCCTTGAACCATCCTACTTATCCAGTCCCAAAGGAATAAATCAAAGTAATGTACAACAAAAGTTAATAAATACACCTCTCTTTTTGCATGGCCCACCAACTCTACAGATTTCATTATCCATATCAGCAATGTTTATACATCTCTGAATGCTGAGCTCCACATCTGAACCTGTAAACAGTCCAAGGAGTCCAGTGTAGTACCCATTTATCAAAGATAAATAAATAGTATTAAACAAGGTAAATAATATTAAACAAACTAACTTAAAGCTACTTTAATTCGGAAACAGTCTCATTAGAGATATTTCACTTTGCCTGTACTACATAAGGTATTGCTTACCATCTGAAAGGAGCTTCCAAAAGGTATGCAGTTATTCACTACTATACTGTAAATCACTGCATGCTGGTTTCATGGCACAGTTGAATGGAGCCCTGGCTGCTGTTCCTGCAACTTTGGTTCAGAAGGAATGGTGTCACTTAGTGCTGAGCAAGAAGGGTGCTTGTCAGTGGTCATACCTGTAAATGAAGATGGGTGGTTGGATGGAGAGTGGCAGAAGTAAAAGATGGGCAATTGATATTCAGGAAGTAGAAACAAGGAAGAATGGAATAATAACAGCAGAGAGACAGACAGACAGACACTGCTGATTCAGAACATGAATGGGTGGTATTACTTTGCAAAGCAGGTAGTCTGGGTAGGAAGGTAGAGAAGCTACAAGAAGTGATTCCAGAGGGTAGGGGAGGTATTGTTGGCATCACAGAAACAGTGACCAGTGGCAAAAAAGGGATGTGGGATGGATGTGCCTGGATAATGTTGCTCAGAAATGACAGAAAAGGGAGACATAAAAGTAGAGCAGCAGTCTACATACAGAATGCCAGAGACAAGAGGGAATACCACCCGGTGCAGAGGGCAAGGCAGCAAGCATCGTCAAATGGCCTGGCATTTAACAAAATGTAGGGGGGGCTGTGAACTGATAGAGTGTATCATCTTCCACATCTAGCTAGGGATTGTAGAGAGGGAGTGGAAGTGGACCGAGGCCTTGGATCATGAGGACTCAGCTAAGTAATGAAGGACTATATCTCTAAAGACAGATTTCTAGACATAGTCCTAACCAGTGCAGATAAAGAAATGCATGTCCACATTAAAGTACTGCTAGCCAAATGTGGCCATGCCGCTGAATGGTTTAGAAAATGACAGCATATTTATACAATGATGATGCTGTGTGGATTAGGGGAATAGATTATGCTGAATAGGGACAGATGATCAAGAATGAGTTAGGAGACTTGGAGAAAAGTGAGGGAGTGAGCAATTTATGAAAAAAGGTTAGGGGTAGAGTATACAGGGCTGTGGGCAAATATTTGAGGCAGAGACTAAATATCAAAAAAGACAGTAAAAAACAATTAGACTACATAGGAATGTGAGGCTATAAATTAGACTACAAGAAAGGGAATATGTTAAGGGAAAGGGGAAGTGAGCTGGAGGAAGAACAGACAAGGAGGCCAGCAATACAGCACCAAAGGATGCAACGTCAACAAAAGCACATGCAAAATGGAAGTTAGCAAGAGGGATCATGTAAAAGAAGAGGGTCTTTTATAGGTACTTTGCAAAAAGGAGGCAGGTTATAGACCTACCCAGACTAAACAAAGATTAGGTGGAGGACACAAAATAGTGAGGAAAAACAAAGGTACTGAATGAATGAATCGCTTTCTTCAGTTATACTAAAAGAATGGAAGGAGATGGTAGAATACAGGAATGAAGTTAAGCAGATTTGGGACAGTACTGGACAGATATCAGGATAAACTAATTAGAGATGGAGAGGAAACCGGTGGCCTAAGGGAAGATAGTGCACAAGGACCAGATGGACTACCTGCTAGAATCCCCAAGAACATAGGATACAGGTAGACCTCCAGATGGAGATTTTCGACCTTCAAGAGACTACTGGTTATGCACAAGTGCTCAGGAATAACGGACAGCAAATGGGATGGCCTTGTACAAAGAAAAAAAAAATCCAATCAACTGCAGGCCTGTTAGCTTAACAGCAGTGGCACAGACAATCAATGAGAAAAGTCTAATTCAACAACCTATGTGGCTCCACTGCACATCATGCAGGATTCTCCATACCAATATGGCATGGAAAGAAGCATGCATGTCTGCACCCTGTGTGGGCTTCATGAACACCATGCACAGGCTTACAGTTTGAGACAGTAGGTGAAAAAACAATAAAGGATATCATTTGCCATTACTGTCTGTGGTCTGTTATGCAGCAAATATTTTACTCAGGCTACTCACTTGAAGATTAAGCAGCAACCGGATTAAATTTTTTGTATGGTCATCATGGCAAAAGCACTATTGAAATCTGGATAAGCCAAATCTAGACGTTACTCTTTTTCTCAGAGAACTCTGTGGCATGAGTTTTACATGCGCTATTAACTTTAAATACATGCTACTGTGGACCCTTGTTTTCTACTACAATGTAGGTATTAAACACATATTTACACATCACCCCCTTCTGTACTATAGGGAAGGTTTACTGACCTGCTGCCCACCTCTATCTAGCCTGCCTGCACTCTTGTGGAGTGAATCATGCTTGCTTTTATTCTTTCATCCCAATAATCTTTCAAAGAGGTTTACATGTCATACCACTGGTTCCATGATAAGTGAGATGAGGCCCAACTGGCCCAATGCCTTCTTCCATGACGTTTCCCTGATGTGAAAAAAACATATCTGCATCCCCATCCATGCCATTCAGCATATGCAAGCGTTTGGTACATTCTTTTGTGAAACTGAGAAGACGTAACCAGTCAACATTTCTTTATTTTCTCCAGCACCCTGTAATTTAATTTGCTGCCATCTGGCTGCTAAGGTTCATTTTTTTCTCCATGTTTTCCTGTGCTCCTTAATATAACACTTGTAGCCCCCATCCTAACATTAGCTGTTAGTCCTTCATTCTGAACCCTGTTCTTCTGATGTTCATTGCTGCCTCCTTTATCTTCAGTTTATGGTGTTGTCCTCCATGTTGCTCTTTCTGAGTTTCCTTATACCTCCTGTGTGTAGCTGCTTATAATGATTTCAGCCACCTCTCCTTCCTTCTTTCTACTATCCACATGCGCCAAGCAGTGAAATGTCACCTGTTCCATAGGACTCTTGAATCGTATCTACACTTCCTCCAGTTCCTTTCTAGAATTACTTACAAAGTGGTTTCTCTAAGTTCGATCAAGTTACCATGATTCTAGTTGCACTTTTCAGAATATTACATTCCGAAAACCCTAACTCAGAAACCATAAAAATTTGTAGTAGGGCCAGGCGACACCCCCCCCCCCCCGATTATATATACCAATTCCATGATGCACTACAGCAGAGAAAAGGTGAAAAATCCCCTGAAAATGCACCACCACTTTGCACAATACAACACATTTCATCTTTCACAAAAAAGACCTACAATCCAACAATGTTCATTGAAGTGTAGGTATGCCCTTAAAAAGTTGACTTGCCTAAATTCAAGTACTCATGTGAATGACTGAGCTGTAAAGCAACATAATTTCCTCTGTCTCAAGTGATTCTGCAATCATGTCTGCCAAGTGGATTATCCACATACAGTCCAGAATTTTCTTCTCTCTGTTTTGTGACCATCAGATTTAGGATGGATCTCCCACATCTGGGCTACAGCACTAGATAATTCATGTCTGCCACTCAGGGAACAGAGATATTTCTTAAAATAAAGAAGTTTCACTTCACACATGGGACTGTCACATTCGTTAATATTGGTATCTCACCTTGTTCTTGTACTCAAGAGGATTTTTTTTTTTACTTACCCAGTCTGTTTTTTTCACTTGGTTTGAAAAGGAAAGACATTATAAATATCTCGGGCTTTGAATATGTTGCCATTTCTTGACATAAGAATGGTGGGTAGTTGCATTTTAAATTAAAAGTTTTGCCGATTCTCAGTTTAGTTAAATTCCTGTCTGATGTACAGGACTACATCTCCTGCCAATGATATTTTCTTCCCCAGTCTGTTGTGTGCCCAGGTATTTGGGCATCGCAACCATGATTCATAGTGGACATTTTCTCTGAGGCAGTGACAGAAGCAAACATAAGTATTCAGCAAAAAGCCTGAACACTTCCTACTGTTTCTTTTCTTCAGGTTTGATTAAATAAATGTATATACTTTTATCAATCTGTTGGAATCTTTATGGTGCAGTTTGCTATACTACTGGCCTGTCAAAGGACTGTTTTGGGATTGACCTGTAATCACCTATGTGTCTACATATTAGTCATGACTTGCTGTACAGTTCTTGATTATTTATTTGTTTTAGGTAGGAAGACTGCACCTAGTGGCTCTTTTTCAGAAAAAAAACAAGCAGACGATAAACATGAGGCATTAGAGAGCAGACGTGCTTAAAATGACACAGTACGATAAGGAATAGTGATGCATTATTTAGTAAAGACATTAATTTATATGAAAAAAGTTGAAATCACTTGTGGTACCATATCTAAAAAATGTTAAGCTTGTGTATGCATTGCTTTTCCACATACAGTTCACCTATTTGACTAAATACGTCACATTTCAGAGTAGTTACAGCTGATACACTCAAGCTTGTCACCACTGATATTGAAAATCCAAAGCAATGTATCCTGAACATGGTGGCTGTCTTCCCAGACAGGGACTACATGAAATTGTTTACAGATGCCAGCAAATGCACAGAGATGTTGAATAATGCAGAGAATGTCAAGTCCCTTCCAGCAAGCTAACAGCTATGAAATGACCTGGCAAATTTGTTTCTATGCTGTGAGCAATACAGATCTGTCTACATAAGTCAGATGTAGCACTGAAAAATCATTTTCTCTCTCAGTCACTATTTTGGCCTCAGCAAAAGTCAAATCATGTTTTTTTTTTTTTTTTTTGACTGCTCTCTTATTAACTTTAATACTTTTTGAGAAAGTAATAATAAATGTTTTGCACTGTACCTCTATAACAAATTACTTTTTATGGACTTTAGACTGGTGCCCAGCATACAGTTGTAGACATACTTTGTAGTCTGCACAGGAAAGTGTAGTTTTTTAGTATCAGGTAAGCACACTGCAACATCTGCATGTGGTGGGAGGGATAGGACATCTCCCTCAATCTGACATTATGGCTACTACCAGTAGCTGCACTAATAATCAGAACAGCTATGAAGACCAACTGCAAGTCCACAGAAGTAAGCCACAGGAAAAGGTGAACATAGATTTGAAAAGTAGGAAAGGTGTGACTAACTTACCTGCCTGTAAGAAGCTGGCTCCTGGATGGTGTGCAGATAGGCTGTACGTAGTAATTTTCTAGTTTGACCCCCTCAGCAGCTAATCTGTCCAGTGTTGGGGTTTGAATGTCCGATCCATGGTACCCTACATCATGATATCCCTGGTCATCTGTCAGAATGAAAATTATATGTGGTGGTCTGAAGTTCCCAAACTGTGCTTTGTCTGAAACCTCCCCAGGGCTATCTCCAACAAGGCCGGGCTTCATCCAGTCCCAGGACAAGTAACCAAAACTGAGCAGGCTAGCCAAGGAGAAACCTGAAAGAGCATAAAATGCCATGATCCAAAACTTAATGTCCCAGGACTACAGGCAGAAAAAATACAGCCCTCTAAAAACAGCAAGATTTGTTACACGTCCTTTTGTAACAACAGTTGGCTGTGTCTTTGAAAAAAAGAAAATTTAATACATGTATTTATTTTCCAGAGGGATCTTACTGAAAAGCAAATAAATTGTTAGGCATAAATTCAGCTTTATGTTCTGTGTTGGGAATGGTTTACAACACTTAGAATTTGCAAAGCCCAGTAAATGAAATTGTAACTTGGATATTCAGTTCTCAAGAAGTTTCATCAGTAATTAATGCAAGTAAAATGTTAATACTGTAAGCCACATTCTGAGTCTCATTTCTAGAATTATTGTGTGGGCTGTCATCAGTGATGCATGACTTAAATAGTTTCACACAAAGGTTCTTGCAAGCTCAACTAAGTTTCAGATATTGTTTTTACAAAGTTGGTATGCTTTGCTCCTTTGTGCCTGTCCTTTCTTTGTAATGTAATATTAAAAGTTAGAAGAAGTTCTTAAAGAGTTTCCGCAGCAGAAGCCACTATAAGAAAAAAATACATATATGCTGTGAAATCCATCCAATGTCGTTCAGACTTGTTGAGCAAGCAGCAACTTTATCTTTTCTGAGATGAAAAAGGGCTCATTGAATAGGCTGAATTAGAATCTTGCAGCATCTCCCATCACCCAGCTTTGGGGTCTCAGTGTTCATGAGGTCAGTGCTGCGATCTCTCATCGCCTTCATCTTATGGCAAAAAAAGGAGGAGGAGGAGGAGAGGGGTGGGGGAATGAAACCAGACTGGATACCCAAGGGTCTTAGTGCCTACTGTGTTTATGTGTATCCCTTTCTAGGCTGCACTCTGCAACAAGGTGAGCCCATGAAAGTGAACTTCCAGCTGAGGACAAGACTAGACTCTTACTTTAAGGAACCCAGTGCTGACTTAAGAATACATTTGTGTTTATTTTCCATTTAGAATGATATATCATGAAAATATTCTGTCTTACTTTCATGCACCAGTGCTGGATACAGCATTTTGTCCTATGTGCTAAAGGTTAATCATGTTATGCAGCAATACCCTGCTATTTTAATATGTGTTCAGCAGTGTTGATGGCATGTTTACAAAAAATGGAATAATGAATTGCCATTCAACAATACAAATATTGTCTATGTTTTTTATCAGCTAGTACCTTTGTTCCAGTTTGCATATGAGCCATGTTCTATGCTGCTTGCAATAAACTGTAGCATATAGCAAGAATACAACATTGTAGTATTTTAGGGGGCAGGGCATACTTCTTAAGTATTGTCATTAACCTCCAGAACTAAACCTGTTCAGTTTTAAAAATCTAAACTAGACTAAAACAACCACTGGTTAAATGACTAAGGAGCACAGTGATCTTTTTTTTCTTCTTTTTATTACTGAGCTTTATTTATTGTGGCTACAGAAGTGATACGAGCTGTTGTACCACAACACAGTATATCAGGTCTGAGTGTACAATACAATTAGGCCTGGGAAGCTACAGCTGAGATAAATGAAGCAAATCCAAGAGTGTGTATGCAAGTCTGACACTCCAGGTAGCAACCAGTATATCTAACTGCACACTCAACTAGCTATTACCATGGGTCCTGAAAAAGCTATGACATTCAGGTTAAAACTGGATTGGCTGGTGGTCCAGTGCTGCATGGTACCAGCATAACACAGTGAATCAGAAATTGTGAGTCAACTGCGCAATTATGGGTGTAACTGAGAGGTTCTTCAAAAATGCATCTGCAACCTGCACCCTTTCTAACTCGAACCAAGCATTCTCAGTAGAAGTCAATAAATTCCCCAAACACTTCAATGAATGCTCTCCCAGTTCTTAACATATAGGCCCCCTCACTGCCTAAGATGAATGCTCACAGCTTAGTAAGGCTCCTCCCTATCCCCTAACCAAGAATGATTGCCTGTCCTTCATAAGGACACTTTCTCTCAAGCATAAATAATCCCCCACTTTCTAACCTGTGTTTCTCCATGCCATAATGAGAATCATTCCTCACCCCAACTTGAATATTCCCTCAGCATGATTTCATTCCCAAACAAAAATAGTCTTCCACCCCATAGCGTGAATGCTCCACCTTCCTGTAAAATAATTGCCATCACCAACATTAATGTGTTCCCATCCATTATGAATTCATCTCTGTCAAACCATAACATGAATGCATTTTTGAGACACCTTAACATGAATGTTTTCCTACTCTTAACTCAAATAGTCACACACAGAGCCATAAGTAAAGAGGGGCAAAGGAGGCAACTGGCCCAGCTGCAAGATGTTAGGGGGCAGGAGCATCAGGTGTAGGTGGTGCAGGAGTGCAGAAGTGGAATTCATTTCTAAAGCTGGGAGAATATTGTTTCTTCAGAAATTAATGCCGATACTGAATTTGCAGTTACAGCTAAATCGCTGAACAGCTCTATGTGTGGTAAATTGACTGTAGCAAGTTGCTTGATACATTTGTAGCAAGCATGAACAAACCTTTTTTGTGCTCCTTAATTCAAAGCTGAGCAGGTGCCAGTTCAGGGAACTGCACATGGTGTCTCCTGAGTTAGCTACAGTTCTGGTCTCAACATGAGCAATTTCCTTAAATATCCTAACCAGAATACTCCTCATACACTCCCTAAAGCGGATAGACACCTCATACACCAGCACTCCCACACAAGACTGCTCCCTCACACACCATAATATGAACAGTCTATAACATGAAGCCCCCTTAATTCACCAGAACATGAATGCTGCTGTCAAACACCTTAACAAGTGCAATGCTCATACACCCTAAATAAATGCTCCCTGCCACTCTCAGACCATAATATGAATGCCAGCTGACAAACAGTAATATGAGTGCCACTTGACACACCCCAAATCATGAATGCCTCCACAATGACACTAACTCGAATGTTCCCTCACACACCTTCTGCCCTTCTCCCTGAAAAATTTTGCCTGCCGTATGATAAAGGTTCCACACATGCACTATGGGGATGAGTCTCAATAACCCTCCTTTTAAAATGTTAAAGTTGATATTATGAATTATCAGCTACAGCCATGTTCAAATGTTGGCTCAGGACATCAGCGTGAGTTAGTTTTTCTAGGTAATTACTGACGACTTGTCAGCAGCTTTCCAGATGTCATTGTGGATCTCATTTCCTTCCCTGCTGAGTGCTGTCAGAATAATCAGATGCAGTATGACCCTTCTGGGCCTGAGGGATAAGTCCTGTAAAGATGTCCGGGTGCAGACTGAGGCCATAAATAAAGCTACCATTAACTCTTCACAAAGAATCATGGCTTAAGATGGTGAAGGTAAAGCACTTTATTGAAGAGAATATAAATGGAAGATATAAGAGGAACAGATTAAAATGTAATTGCAATACTTGAAGGATAATAAGGCACAGAAATGATTATGTCTCTATTCTCGGGCTGCAGAAAAAGCTAATGTGAGGCCACTGAGAAGGTTAATAATAGGTGACATGCCCTTTGAATGTGACTTCTATAGCCCGTCTATGGTATTTAAGGACCCTGTGGAAGAGGGACAATATTCTAAAAGAGAATCCATTTAAGTTCCTTTAAGACAGCATCCTAAGTGACAGTGAATAAAACTGGCCTGATCCAGTAGTGTATCTATCTCATTGCAATGGTGGACGATGGTGGATTAGGGTACCCCACCACATGTGTCTTTCTGGACATCTGCAAAACTTCTAAATGAGTGCCATACAGGAGTTTGGGTTCATGTGGATGGCACAGTGGTGCAGCAGCTTGTGTCATTGCCTCATAGCAAGAGGTTCTCTGGTTCAATTCTTGGCTGGGGTGCCTTCTGTGTGGAGTATGCATGTCCTCCTTGCATTTGTGTGGGTTTTCTGTAGGTGTTCAGGTTTCCTCCCATGTTACAAACACGTGTCATTGTAGTGTTTCTCCCTGGACCTCTGCTGAAAACTGGCTTGTTCTAAGTCAGAATTTCCCGGTAAAGAAATGTTAAATAAATGCCAGAAAACAAATAATCCAATTATTTCTAAAATACTGAGGAAATAAAATAGAAAGCCACTAAACTATAACCAGTGAAGAAAGAACCTACAAACAATAAACACAGTACAACATAGGAATATAAATTAAGGAAGAGAGCATGAACCACACTTAACAAACCTAACCCTCTCCTCCACTATCAGTTACTTTAAAATCATCATTTGCATTATAGACCTCGGGTATACTGAGTGCTTGATTCATTCACAGATGAATGGTACATAGTAATACCCAATAAAAAGATTTTCTGAATGCCACTTCTGATTGAATAAATATGTCACCCTCCTCAGCTGGAGTACACTGTTATGGCAGGTTTGACATGCACAAATCCCATCCACTCTTGTTGCTGTGAATACATGAGAACCTCAGCACCTGGCCCTAGAATGCAGGGTTGCTCATGTTAGACAGTCTTGTAATGCTCTGACAAATTCTACTTTCAGTGAAATTACTCCACAGCTTGGTAAAATGCCCAATAAAACAAAACATCTGAGCACACCTCCTAGTACAGCTGCACCGAACAGAGTCATACAGAAAACAGATGCAGGAAACAAGCCTTTTAAAGGTGCAGTTGGAAAAACAGATGCAAAAGAAGCAGGTTTTAAGAAATATTTGTTTTGTGGTGTGGTTTATTTAGTGAGAAATATTCCTCCTTTCGAAGGCATAAGCACTCTGTTTGAAAACTGGTACAAGGCTGCAGGTGCTCTCAATATTAGTGGAGTGTGTATTTATAAGCTCAGTAAATCAAACTAATGAAATGGATGTTGAAAAAAGAAAGTTGTAACATACACTTTGTTTCTTATTTGGCATGAGATAATTTTACTTGCTGACAACCAGCAGCTGTGCCTTACCTAATGGTGCAAAAAAATCCTCAAAAAAGTTTCCATGTGCGTCTGTATAAACTATCACGTAAAGCTAAGAACAATCAAAGTAATTTCTGTAACTATATCAGGAATGTTAAGGCAAAGTAATGTGGTCCTCCAGGTTTCATTCTGAGTAAGATAAAATCTACCAGCCCCACAGAAATATTAGGCTTGTATGATGATCAGTAAATGGGGATAGTTCAAAATGATAGCATAGTCCTCTCTCAAAGCAGTGACGTGTGATCAGAGAAACCAAGTATGTTAAGGGTTTAAAAAATTTTTTGAGAAAAAAAAAGTATGTTAAGGGAAAGATCATTGTAAGACATTTTGACAGTGTTAATAAGGCTCCTGGTCCAGGTTTGATTAACAGCTTGGATTTACAAGGGCTAAGGCAGGAGTTGCTTGATTCATTTACATTGTTTTTTAATTATATCTTTTGATAGAAACAAATTACCACAGGGCGGGAAATGTATAATTATAAAACCCTGTATAAGAATAAATCAGGTTACACACTATAAGGAAGCCAAATTCTAAGTCTCCTGTCAAATGCAAATAAAACAATGGAGAACTTGATCCAAAATGTTTGCAGCCTGAACACTGTGAACATAGCTTCTTCAGTATTTCTCAGTATGCCTGTAAGATAGAAAGGACAACTAATATTAGTAATTTATTGATTAACAACAATAGATTTAGGCAGTTGGCAAAAATCTGCAGAAAAATGTAGTATACGCATACTCTTCTAAACATGTTTGACTCAGCTGACTTTAGATTACTTATTAGAAAATTATACCAGACTGAGCGCCCTGAAGATGCCATAGCATTTATGGCACAGCAGTCAAATAAGAGAATTATTTGCAGCATGTAAGGAAACAATATAAATAGTATAAACTCACAGTCCATTGTGGGTCAATACTTGGGAGAAATCTATGTAATATCTAGCTAACTAGCTTTTTATTTATTTATTTGTTTACTTGTTTATGTATTTATTGATTTACTATTTGCTGACCGTGTAAATAGTCTGGTCACTTGACCCTTTTCACTTATAACCTAGGCTCAGAGAGCAACTTAAACAGATGATTCATAATATATGTTCAATGCTACAAGCATTGTTAACTGGAATTCTTTACAGTGATCTGTTGGAAATATGCTATCAGGAAATTGACAGCTCAGTCATTATTAGACATAGTCCCTAAGGCAGCTGCACATAGCTTCTTTGTGACTGCGTTTTTCTAAGTCCTTCATTGTTGACACAGATTTGATTACTGTAGGGAGCTGGTTCAATGTAGCAGTTCCTAGTTGGTGGAATGCTTTTTCCCCTACTGTTGTTTTAAAGGAAGCGCAGGAACAGGGGATATTGTTTTCCTGGCTACCTTTTAAGGAGTAAGCTTATTTTCTTAATGGACATTTAACTTTCAGAGGGGGACAGTAACCTAGTTTTATCATTTAAGTAGTAAGGAGCTAAAACAAAATGTAGTTCACTATCAGTCACAGGGAGCCACTGAAGCCCTTTATCAGATCACAGTTGACAAGCCTGAGACTCTCCTTGTAGTACAAATAGGAAAACTTTAGTTTCAACAATCAGAAGTCTTTGTCTATTGTTTGATGATTGTAGGACCAGTAATGGTAAGCAATATTCTATTTTAGGAAGAAGCACATTTTTAGCTATAGCTGATCTGTTTACTGGAGGCAGGAGGTATGAAGTCATGTCACGCAACTTGAATTGGGACAGGACTTTACTTATAATACTATCAATGTGTGTTGTAATCGATAAGGAAAAGTCAGGAGAAGACCTAAGTACTTGTATTTCAAGATGTTTAGAATAATATTACCGTTTATGTCTGTGTATGTAAGTTTAATAATATGTGGGCTAAAGTTAATAGCATAACACTTTTTTTGTGTTAGGACTGAGAAGCAGTTTGTTAGAAGATGATCAATGGCATTATAGACAGGTTCTTCTATAGATGACATTGCAAATCATTGTGTGATTTCTTAGCTTCCTCATATAATATAGCATGAAGTAATGATAGATTATTGGTGATGTCATTAATGGAAAAGGAGACACAAGTACTGAGCCCTGGGGACTCCAGTGCTGAGGGATCAATTAATAGAGACTGATTATTAGCATGTACTTGAAAGGTTCTGTTAGTAAGGTAGTTTTGAAAGCAATTTATAGTGCTGTTTCCAAAGTCAGATATAATTTATCAATATGTTATGATTAACAGTTTCAAATGATCAACTCATGTCTACAGATATAATCGCAGTAATAAGTTTCTAACTCATATTACAGTGAATGGTGTTGGTAGCAACATTTAAAGCTATTGTAGTGCTAAAGGTGTCGTGAAAACCATAATGACAGCCAAAGAGTAGCTTATAGCTATTAATGTATTTAAATATTTGTTTATACAAATATTTCTCAAAGTTTTTTTTCAACACTGCATAGAGATTGGAGAGAGATCTATACTCAGACTGTCTGTAAACTTTCTACTTTACACACATCTTATGCTAGTGAGAGCAAGTTAGGTATTATCATAATTAAGGAAAAGAGACTCTGTCTTCAGACTGCACCAAACAATGTACTTATCTGGAATCATGCACAAAGTCTTATTAGTAAAGATGCAATTATGTTACCTTCAAAAAATAAAATGTTTGATTCAAACTATAACATCAGAGATTTAAAATTTGAAAGGGGACTGAATTTAGAAAAGCTGATGTTATAACTGACTACAATGTGTCATTTAAATAGTGTATAGATAGAATTTGCAAATCAAGATGCAAAACTATGAGATGCACTTAGCAATTCTAAAAGTCTTGAAAAGTGACACCATGAAGGACCTTATTGCAGGTGTTCATTTTTGCCCATTTACTAAGGTGTTAATCACATAGGTTGAAAGAGTCCAGCATATTTTTACAATGAAGATGGATGGCTTAAGGTACATGGCACAGTGAGAGGTTGGTGACAATAGGCCTGTACTCCTTTAAGTACAAATACATGTAGGTGATAATGATTAACATGCACAAAGCCTGTAGTGCAGGCTTTCATCCCCGAATGTTTGGGTTACAAATTGTTCTAGGTATGTACGGTACAGCTTAAGTTATGGTCAAAGATATATGCAAAAGAGAGAGAGAGCATTGTATTAGCAATTTAGATGAAAAGGTATGAAATTAGGATGACTAATTAGGTTATATGTGTTGTTTATTTCTGGTACTAAAATTCAAATAGTTAACCAATAACCCATTTAGCTTCCTACTAGCTGTATCACATGATACTCACTGAAGTTACTTTTGTTTGGGAGGGGGGATTGATGCTTGGCTTGCCCTTCGAAGGCCCTGGACTTCTGCAACTTTTTTGCATCTCGAGTCCCTAATGTTTGAGTCTAGGTATGTGGAAAAAAAGACATTATGTTATTACTACTAAATAGCCTTTTTGTCTTACAAATTTTTGTAAAATTAAAATGTGATGTAATCACATGACTGCTCTTGCTAGTAAAGGGAATTAAAAGAACTTATAAGTATAAAGAACACATTCTAACAATCTGGTAAGCTTTCTTCCTAGTTATTGTTTGTAAGCGTTCTATATTTTGTCCATTTATTCATCATTATGAGAGATAATATGTTCTACATTTTGGACATGGAAGCTTGACTACAGCTGCAGTTTAATTATTCAGTTTGCTGGTACCATGAATGATATGGTAATAATATCGAACCACACTGCCCTAGTAGAAGAATTTAGTAATCATTTGTAGTTTTAATTATCTCAGTCTTTAAAATTGCAAATATTGAAATACTCCTGCTGAGTCCACAGACAAATTAAATAGCATTCAGAAAACCATAATTGTATCCTTTAATAACCCTCCAAAAAAAGTTTTCAAATATTAGAGTGAGGTTCTGTGATCAGAAATTCTCTTTTGTGTGCAGCCTCAGAACATTCAAGTCTAAATTATTTATATTTGTGCATTTACTGCAGACTACAAATGGAGTACTTAGGAATTTGTTTTTTTTTTTTTTTTTGCATAGTGCTGGGTTTTTCTTTGGGGGTACTTTTTGCATAGTGCTGGGTTTTACTTTGGGGGTACAGGAAAACTGTAACATCATGTAATCATTTATGGCAATCACTAGATCTCAGTTCTTTCACTGCATCTTTGTATTCTGAACTATTTTAATGCATCAAAATCATAAGTGTTTATTATATTTTAATGTGGCCTTGCTTGTTTCTGAAACCTTTTTTTCACTTTTTTGCTTGAATTACTCTAATTTGTATTCTGAGACCTGTTGGAACAGTAGTTGTAAATTCTCAGCAAAATAAAGAATCTGAACTCCATTTTATGGCTGCTAATCCATAGTCCTTCAAATGCTGACAGACCCTCCCTGACAGTCTTCCTGAAGTGTCAAAGCTAATATTGTAACCCAGGAGCTGTTCACTGACCACTCTTTCTTCAGCTTCGAAGAACTTTTAACAAACTTCTAAAATACTTTTGCTATTCACTGATGTCTGCTATGGGATGAAGTCTATTTTTTGTTTTGAATGTTGGTGAAATGTGTTCTGGTTCCTTAAAGGTATTTTACAGTTTCATTTACTTCATCTCTATCCTTATTTTGCAGTATAGTACACCATATGTACAACTTTTTGTCTTTGAGTTTGTGTTATGAGATTTTTCTTCTCTTTTTACTAAGGCACAGATGACTTTGTATGTACCATTTTCACTTTTGTTGTGTTAGCTACCCACTTGATTTGTTACACAGTAGTAAACTAATATTCCATGCAAACCATACCCATTGAGCAGAACAAATTAGTAGTTGTTCTTTGTTGTGCATATTGTCAGGATTTGTAAAATACATGAACATGTTATTAGACTGTGGCATTTACTGCTTTTTTATAGGGAAATATTGGGAAATAAAAACTCATCTTTTATTTTTAATAGTGGATTGTGGGTGAATTTTTACAATGTAGTCTATATTTTGTTGATATGATGTATTTTTAATGGCCTATATGCCCCAACAGCTAGCTACAGTGGCTTATTGTGCCCCCAACAAGAAAAAGACTCTGGAAGAACTACTGGAGAGATATGGCTCTCCACTTAATGGTCTTCTGGTTGGACCTAGCACAGTAAGGACAGGAGACAACATTGCATTCTGCCCCCAAGCAAAGCACACAGATTATGAAATTATATCTGTAGCACCCAATGCAGAAAATTTGTTAAAAAGTAAGAAAATAAGCCAAGTATTTATCTCCCCAATGAAGTATATCTCTGCACTCTGGAAGCCATGCCAAACTGATGGACTGACAGTATTTCAATGACTCGTATCAGTCTTCTTATGCCCTTTAAGTAAGAACTGAAGATGTCATGAATAGCCATCTGTGCATCTCTCTTATTCCATATAAGTCCTGATGTCCAGGTATAAGAACAGAGAGGGAAGGGTGCAAAGTTCTGGAAATCAGACCAGATGCTGGGCCTTCTGCAACAGAAGCCCTAAGTATTACATCTACTGTAACAGTGAACAATATGATGAACACCTTCTTTATACTTAATAACAGAGGCAGCTCCTAAATGTTTTATCCGATGTTCTCTTAAATCATCTATGGTATGATCCCAGTTATTCTCACCAGAGGTAAGATCTAATTATTGACCATGGGATGGGTAAGGCCAATCTATAACCAAAAGGAAAATTGGTTAGGCTTAAAATGCCCCACAAGGGCAGCTAGCCTAGTACTTACCTATGAACATGAAAATCACTTTAGCCAGATCATTAGCTTTAAATCTATACTGTATGGCCACATAATATGAATGTGCCATTATATAAAAGCAAAAAGGACTGTAACTTTCTTTATAAATAGTTGTGTCATGGCGAACAGCATGAAGGTGAAGATAACTAATAAGCAAAATATTTTGTCAGGCAGTGCAAGTCAAATGAAAACAGCTGTACCAATACAGCTGTAATTACTGTATGGGGTTCGGTGACTGCACACATTCATAACAACAGCAGCTGGCCATTTTCTGAACATCTGGAGTGAATACATAAAACACTAAGTATAAAACAATGTTTCAAATTCAACTTTGTATATTCCAACTACACAGCAGAATAAAAGTGCAGGTAATTACAACTGCCATAACAATTTCATATGAAAGCTTCCAGGTTAACTTAAACTAGTATTTAAATTTGAAGACTGACACTGGGTACTCAAACCATTGCAAAGTGACCCTACTCAAAGTGTGCACCTGTTTACATGCCGGTGGGTGTTAAATTAATTTTGCAGTAATATAAAAAAATAAACACCTGTAGACACCTAGAAAGTGTCAGTCTTGAGATGGTAACCACCTGACAAGTACCCGTTGTCTTTTATGGTTACTTCACCACACATTAACTCACCCCACAGAAAATGAGCTGTTTTGATTCTTGCTTGTATTAATTACTAGTTATGCTTTATTTGCTATCTGAACTGTAATACTTTTTGAGCTGCTACAAACCTGCTGGCGAATGCTATGAAAGGCACTTTCCTTCAGCCATTTGGATGACAGTGACAATTCTTGTCTCATTTAGACTTACAACTTTTCTTATATAACTGAGCAAAACTTTTTCTTTCCCCTATTAAAATCAAAGGAAAGAAACCTTTGGATTCACTACACACTATATACTGCATATAATTTGCACTGTGTATTTCATTCCCACTAATTGTTGCACTCATCTTGTGGTGAGCCACACTGATATATCTGTTTTCAGCAATGCAGTCAAGTGAAGCTAAGATTTTAAACCTCAGGTGTTTATATTATAGCATATACGGAGGTACATCATTTATGGACACTGATAAAGTATGTGATCAAATGAATTCTTTAAGCCACCATGTGCATATTTTGTCTCACCATAGTACTTCATGATCAATCATTTATCATTGTTCAAAAATAAATAAATAAAACACATCCAAAGAGTCACAAACACAAAGCCATACAACAAAACCATACCATACAAACATTTCATTTGGCAAAGTGGTAGCTCTTTTATTAACATCTCTACCTTATAGCACTTTGTTGGGTTTTCCTGCCTGACTTTCAGTCACTGTGTTGGTGGACTTTATTTTTTCTCCCCAAGTATGCATGGTCTTCTTCTGGGTACTCCCCTCCCTTCTTGAAAAAAACTTGCTGGCTACATTAAATTCCATATATTTACTGTATTTACTATTTCTTTTACGGACCTGGGTGATGGTTGTTAGGGTCTAAAGACCAAATCCCTTGGCGAGTTAATAAATAACATAAAAAAATAACTAAAATATTACAATACTCTGAGTGTTACTAAACCATAGTCACACAGTACTTTAAAAACAAATTCTTACACTATGCACAAAGACAACCACCAAAACTAATGCCTCCCATCTAATTCTAACACATAGAAATGAAATGAAATGAAACTCACAAAACCTAAACAGAAAAATATTTAAACAAACTTGAACTGCTGTTAGCAAACCAAAAAATTAACATTATCAGTAAATCAGACTAAAACTAACAAAATAAAAAAAAATGTCAACACAATAAAGGATACTACTATAATCACAACTATGCGACCCTACACCTAAATCTTTTAAAAACAAAATTACCTCACAGAATTGTAAGGTAACCTATCAAAAGACAGGCTCATTCTTAAAAAGTTACAGAAACTATGTAAAGTCCTTCTCAGAAAACATGCTTTTGCAGGTACCTCGTGTCATTTGTATGAATGAAAAACAACAATTCTAACTAAAGCAAAAAGAAAATGGATAAATGGAATATATACATGGCAGCTCTACATAGCACATGAAATATCTTGCACTGCAGGATTAACATATTTGGTCCAGGATGAGTGGTTAGGTAATTTCCTCAAGATACAGTACAAAATATTTTTGTTATTACACTGACGAAACCCACATATTCCATACGTCAGGTTTCCAGTTAGAAATATGAGGACCAAGTACCTGAGGATATGGACTTAATCAGAAAATATTTTATTCACATTGTTTAACTGCAATCATATGCTCTTTTTCTCCAAAGTACAGAGAACTTGACATTGATTAGACTGAATTGGGGTGTGCAAGGAGGTTAAGCTTTCTGCTTGAGGATGTGGAACACATCCTTGCACCCCACCACAAAAAAAAAAAAAGAAATATTCATGAAAACCATGTCAATCACAGTTTTAGTTACTGTTTTGGCTTTCTAAAACTACTTTTTATCATCTGACATTGACCATTTGGGTGCATACACCCAAACACTTAATACAGACTGATTATGTTCTCTTCAGAGAGGGATTAGGCTTTTATTTTGTTATTATACATTTGACATGGAAAGTTATATTGTTAATTCAACAGCAACATTTAATATCATAATGAGAAACACCATCTATTTCCCAAATATATTTACTACTGGAAACTTAGTTGAGTGATACTTTTTTGTGCCTACTGTGCATGCTAACAACCAGCCAAATAGGTCCATATTTTGTTGCCAAACTTACAACCCATTAGCCTTTAAGACACTTCTGTGCTGTTATCTGTTGTTGGTATTTTCTGCTGCCTGTGCATTTAATTCATAGGTTTGTATGTAAACACTCGGTTAATGACCACTGGGGCCTTTATAAGACCAGCCAAGCATCACAATTATATTCGACAAGTTTATGTGCCTTAAAGGTTATTTTAAGGGGTATATGTAAGGTAGGGCAAGATTTTCAGGCTGCCACCCTCCATTAGAGACATAGATGCTAGACCTCAGATATATTTCCATTTTCCCATCCACTGGTCTAGGTTTCTCTTAAATAGGGTAAGGAAAGAGCTCTGCTTCACATAAATAGGAACCCTGTTCCAGAGAAGGAGAATTCTCTGAGACACATACTTGTCCCGCCAACATTTCCTATTTATGCCGCAAGCAAAGTTTAAATCCTTAACTCAAGTCATTCTGATGGACCCTATTGAAGATATGCAAAAGATCCATCAGAGTGAGATCCAAGGATGTCTTGTATGTCTTGTATGTCGGGGATCAATCACCTCTCAACAGTCTGTAGGAAACAAGAGTACACAGATAAGGCTTTAAAGCAATCTACACAGGATATGCTATCTACTCCCTGTATTCATTTTAGCAGGAATCTCTGTGGACGTTCCAGTTGTTGCATGTGCCTTGTCAGATACATACCAAATGGGTTATTGCACTCAATGATGAGTCTGCCGAATGCCAAATACAGCGGAACAATGACTTCCTTGGCCCTAGATGCCATGCCCGTGCATATAAGTTGAGCAACATATAATTATTTCCTTACTACCTTAGACACACTTTGTTCAAGAAGTAAATGCCAAAAAGGAGCGGACCCAGTACAGAGCCCTGAGGGACTCTTCTACTAACCGGCATCTTTGTGGTGGAAGTGGTCTCCCCATCCTAACTTCCTGGGTCCTATCTGAGAGACAAATGGTTATCCAGTGCATAACATGGGGGGGGGGTTATGCCAATATCTGTGAGTTTATTTTACAATGCCTGAGTGCAGTATTGTATCAAATGCCTTAGTAAGGACAAGGCTGTCTGTATACACTGTTTTGCCCTTATCTATTGCATTGGTAACCTTCTCAAAGAAGTCCACCACATGAGTAGACATGATATGCCCATGATGTAACTAAACTGAGTTGGATCCAATGTTTGAAGGTTTTCTATGTCCTTATTAATCTCTTCCATGATAATTCTTTCCATGGCTTTGCATATGAGGCTATTCATACTTATGGGTCTGTAGTTCTTGGGGCTGTTGATGGCCTACCCTTTAGCAGAAGGATGACCATTGCAGTTTTCCATTCATGTGACACAGATCCTGTCTGTAGGTTATGATTAAACCGTGAATCCAGTTGTCCTGAAGGTATCCTAGGATGTTATTGGGGTCTATTGATGCAGCATTTTTGGCCTTAGACAGTACATCTAGGAGCTTCTCCATAACAATAGTTGGGGGGAGATGTTTGAAGGTATTTCCTTGAGGCAGCTGTGGGTGAGAGAGGTAAAACTTGAGCTGAATTGGTTGGCCAGCAGATTTACTATATCTTCTGGCTCCATGTAGGTGGTTTCATTTACAATCAGTTCTACACACTACTGTGTGTTGTCTTTGAGGTTTCAGACATAGCTATAGAAAGCCTTGTTGTTAATCTTTTCCAAGGAGGCTTTCTTTACCTCAAATTTGGCTTTAGTAGATGTAATGTGCCCTCTAAATTATTTAGATTGATGAGTGTTTTTATCATGCTGGATGTAGTACTTCCTGATCTTGGCTATGACTTTTTTTTCCTTTGTTGTACAACCTGTTTATGTTTGGATTCCAGCAAGGTGCTTTGTTTTTTGAGTTAGTTCTGGGCATATTGATGGTAGGTACAGCTGTCTTTATGCATTTATATGATTGTACAGGGTTTCTGGGAACAATTCTGCATAGGCAGCTGCATTCTCACGGTTTGGGGGGCTTGCAGTTTTTGTAGGATATCACTTAGTAGTAGGACATTTGCCTTAGAATAGTTCTTAAATATTACAGGGTTAGCTGGGGGTCACATCATTTATTTTTATTATAACAGAGACAGCTTTGAGGTCTGACCTTACCAGAGAGAACACACTAAGGGTGGGGGGGGGGGGGTGCAGCATTTTCCCACATTAGTCAGTGCCAGGTTGAGTATGTTTGCACCCTAGTGGAAGAATGGACTATCTGGTCCAATGTGTTTATGTTTACAAAGTCAGGGAATCTCAGGGCCTGTATGTTTGAGGTCATGTACATATCCCAGTTTATAATGGGGTAGTTGAAGTCACCCATGAATATGGTATTGGGTTGAATGATGAAGGCCACCAGTAAGACCAAGTACGAGTTATGTGCTTCTTCAGTCATACAGGATGACCTATAGTTTGCAAGTATATGATATGGGACTTCACCTATGGAAATATGGACATGGAGAAGCTGAAGTACACCACCTTATTTAACTAATCTTAAGGTGAGTTTCTTGTTGGTAAAGACTGAGACACCTCCACATCTGGTCCTTGCCTATGCAGTAGCTAGCCTGAGTGTGTGGAAGGCATTGTAGACCCGCATTGCTGGAGTGCTTTCAGTGGTTTTAAACCATTGTCTCAGTAACTTCACACATGTTCACATTCCCCAGGGTGAAGAGAGCCTGAAGGGATTGGAGTCTCTTGTTTAGGCTCCTGGCACTGAGCAGTTACACCTTTAGATTCCTTTGGGTTGGTTTTGCTACAACAGAAGGTTTGTCTGTTTGGCATTGTCTAAAAAAGGCATTATGGGAAGGACAATGTTTTACTCAATATCTGAAAGCCTAGAGGAGACAAGTGCAGACTACCCTTGGCAAAGCAATGTAGTCTGTTGACCATATCATTCTATGCTGACAAATATTGTACCCCTTTGAAATGACACCAGAAACTAAGCCAATTTTTGAAATCGATCACCTTTTGTTCATATTGTGATATCATCTTTGGTGAAGGTAGAATGCTGCTGAATGCTAGGCACATATCAGCCTGGGACACATAGTCCTAGAGCTCCATAATTTCTCTCTTAATATAGTCCAGGGAGGTACATCTCAAGTCATTTACACCCACATGGACTATGACTGAGATGACTGAATCATATTGGTACTTGTGGTCTAATGACTTGAGTGCATGGGTGTTTTTTTTTTTTTTTTGGATCCTCAACCTTGGTATTGAACTGACTGTGATTTTCGCCTTATTCACCCTGTTGAGTGAGATACACAATGGAGTCTCCCATGATTAAAATATTGGGTAGTATGTTGGCTTGCCTTATGGACTTTGTAGTTGAGGTTCCAAAGGGACACTTTAGTTAGCTAAAAGTAAAAAGGGACCAGAAAAAAAAAACAACACTACTAACAACAAAATTTTTTTTGAAGAAGCCCTGCTGTTTAAAGGTTGCCTGTCAGCAGGACACTCACGGGTTGAGCTGCCTCACCCCATTGCCTGCTGTGCAAAGTAGTGGGACTTGAAAAGTCCCACTTTTCAATTGCATTGAATTGCTGTGGAAAAGCCGCAATTACTTCCCGCTTTTCCATGGCAATTCAGTTACGTCACCAACCCAGACCTGCAGGCAAAGCTGCTGCCTGTTAGATCTGGGTTCTTTAATTCGTGCAGCAATTGGCTGCAATTCATGAAAGGGGTGGGGAATGGGGCAGAAAGAGCCCTGCAAAGATCACAGCTGTAGGAGCACTTTGTTTTAAGTGCTTCTACAGCCGCAAACAAAACGACCAAAATTTGTTTGGGATTTTTTTCTAATGAGCCATCCATCCAGCCATCCAGCCAGTCATCCATCCATCCATCCAGCCAGCCAGCCAGCCACCCATCCATCCAGCCAGCCAGCCAGCCATCCATCCATCCATCCATCCATCCATCCATCCATCCATCCATCCATCCAGCCAGCCAGTCAGCCATCCATTCATTCATGCAGCCAGTCATCCATTCATTCATGCAGCCAGCCAGCCATTCTTGCAGCCAGCCATCCATCCAGCCATCCATCCATCCATTCATGCAGCCAGCCATCCATCCAGCCATCCATCCATCCATTCATGCAGCCAGCCAGCCATCCATCCATTCATGCAGCCAACCATCCATTCATGCAGCCAGCCATCCATCCAGCCAGGCATCCATTCATTCAGCCATCCATCCATCATCCATCCATCCAGTCATTCATCCAATCAGCTGCTACTCCCACCAACCAGCTAGCCACACCAGCAGCCAGCCAGTCAGCTAGCCACTCCAGCAGCCGGCCAGCTAGCCACTCCAGCAGCCAGCCAACCAGCCACTCCAGAAGCCAGCTAGCCAGCTAGCTAGCCACTCCAGCAGCCACCTGTCGTACCCATAACAGCATCTCCTTCACTGCTGCTGTGGTGATGTCATGGTAGAGGGTGTGGCCCTTGTCATATTGGCCAAACCCCCATCTCCCACTTTGGCCCACTTAAAAGGTGGCAACCCTACTACCTGTGTGTATCCCAGCTAAGGCAGACCAGGCTACATTTCTACTGCCACTAGAATTGCAGTCCCAGTTTTCTTAATGTAAAAACACACTTTAGTAAGACACATGTAAAAAGATCATGATGAAAATCCAAAAAGCAAGCATGGACAATTCCACCAGAAGTAAATTGCACAAATCCACTGAAATAAAATCACAAGTCACTGCTGGAATCAAAGTATCTATCCTTTTATTTGCACATATAGGACTTCATCCCGTAATCAATGGAACTTCATCAGATAAAACCATTTTCAAACAAACTGCATTTTTAGAAAGCTGATTGACCAATGAAATTACATAAATTATACACACCCCCTTTGTATGACCAATAAGAACCTTCACATAAACATATATTCAAGCCTATGTACATCTGTCCTTCGTCCAATTGCCAATAAATCATACTGGCCAATGGATGTATGAATAGTCATAAAATTGACCAATCATTTTATTCTTAAAAAAAGTTATTGCACATTCATAAATTGTGAATACCATAAATACAATAAATATTTATTCACAGAAACAAACATTCCTAATGATTTTCAGTATGTTTCGTTTATTGAAATGAGAATATGTAAATATCAACCCTGCCGTTTATAACCAAACTGCAAAAAAGTGTAAGAAAATTGTCATTATGGCACAGAGTTATTTTAACCAATATGATCTTATAAAAATATCTTATATCCAATCACAACGCTCTTCAGCACAACACTATATGCATAAAATGCTGAAAATCAACTACCAGGCATTGCCGAGAATTTTGTATTCCTATTGGGTTGCATTCCACCAATAGATTGGCCTATTCGGCTCAGACCACCAGTCGGGACACCCCATTCACAACCTTACTGTGAACAAAATCCAAAACAATTATAAATTTAAAATCACACAAAATAACTCCAATAAACACTTAAACATCCATCATATTACTTGTATGCAGAACTATATTACGAATACATCAAATCAGCGAAACATTATCCATAAGAAACATTCTTCATGTGTAATTCATGGTCAGTTAATGTTTTAAAAAACATAATCTAACCAACCAATACTGTCTTGGAGGTGTGCCACATTAACATAGTCGCACCTGTTAGCATTTCAGTAGCTATTGGTCAAAGAATTGGCAAATCGCGCCACAAGATTTACACTACTAACCAATAATCAACACACTCTAAACTCCGCATTAAGTACATTTATAGAATATAACTCCTTCATTAAATTTAGTAAAACTATGAGAACAATGAATAATCCAATTCACAAAACTCAAAAAAAACTTAGGTCTCTTCGTTGTTTTGGCAATGAAATCATTGCCGTATAAAGGAACCAATCCATCATTAAAGGTACGTAGGTGGTTGGTTCACAATAAACCAATAACAAACCAGCTATCATTCAGTCTACCAATAATATTCATAGAAGAACAAAAGTTACACCCAGTTCAACAGCAAACCCTCTCTGAATGACACATTCACTTAAATACAAACATGAATATTCCAATGCTCAAGTATATAAGAACATAAAAAAATAAAATAAAAATACACAACAAACAATAAAATAACACATTATGTGTTAAACTGTGGGATGTTATCTGGAGATTGTCTTCAATTTCAGCAAGCAAGCAACCGAAGCTGCCTCATTTAAACCTGGCCAAAAGTGTGCAGAAAGGCTTAATTGCCAAAATAACTCTGCCTTTTCCAGTAATAATTGCCAGGCACCTCCTCTATTCAATTCAACCACAGTCTGCAATACAATAAATTTAAAATAATGACCACAACTCTCCAAAATATGTCTGTAAAGGGCATTGGTGTTTTTTAGCACGAATATCCAATAAATGCTTGCCAGTTCTGTTTTTTAACTTCCATTCAGTCTTGCCCACATAAAAACATGGGCAAGATGAACATAAGGCACAATAGACTACCTTTTTGCTATTACAACATGGATTACCATTAATAATAATAGTATGATCATTAATCATAATCTGATTTAACAAAATATACTTACAGTAGACGCAATTGCCACATTTGTTAATCTTTCCCTTAGGATGTTCAAAAATATTCTTCAAATTAAGCCCCCTTTTGGAAACAATAATAGGTTTATCACCTAATCAATTTCTAAAAATAGAATCATTCATAAGAACATCCCAATTTTTGGACTTGGTTATGAAGTTCAATAATTCCACTATTGAGATGCTTACTAAGGACAGTCTGGTGTTAAATAATTCCATCACGCAAAATCTTAGTTTTTCCAATAATCAATATGAATATACACGTATCTTAAAGTCTGTTGAGGAACAGATGAATGTTATAAAGTTAAGGAAAATGAAAAAAATGTCTAGAGACAGGGAAGCTTATAACAATAATGCTGCTTATCCAGGTCTTCCTGGTTCATAAGTTTGGCCCAGTAAGTCTAAAGATACCCCCAGTGGATATAATATGAATGAAAGCAATAATGACTGGCATAATAATGAACTAGAAGATATTATGTGATTTTTTAGGAGATCAACAGATGGCCGGTCCACAATGCTCGGAGCAGTTGAAAAATCAGAATCATCAGAATCCTGGTCAGCAAGTATATCCACTGAGAGGTGTTGGTTCGAACAGACGGACATGGAGGAATCAAAGAGGAAGGGGTCCTCAGATCTGGAAGGGGAAGAATTGAATTTAACAGTTTCTGAACTCACAAGTGAGGAATTTTGACTGCCAGCATTATAGATTTCCACAAATGTTAAAGGGGATTTTAAAGTAAATAATTTTTCTTCCCTTGAAATTTCCACGGATATGTGTAACCTTTTTTCAAAAGGATGGACTTTTGTTCCCTCCGAATGCATGAATTATGTGCAGACTTTAATCGACTTAAGGTTGTATGTTCTTAAGTTAAATTTACGTTCAATGTTCTTAAATAATGTATATGTTAACAATCCCCTCAGAGTGGCTAGTATTTGCAATCGCCCACTGCATCCTACCTTAATGTTGTTTCAAAATATGTGTGAGTTAGACATTAGAGGTATATATACTAGGAAGAACAAACAAGTTTACAATAATCTCAGTATAGATGAATGGGCAGTGTTGGACTTTTGGCAAAATAATCAAGCCAGAAAAGGGGGGGGGTCTTGTTGCTATTGATAACAAAAATGAAACAGTTGTTGAATTCTAAAAACATATAAACAAAACTCAGTTAATGAATGGAACATGGTATATGGTCGAATTCGAAGTCATATTTATGACTTATGTTTGGAGGG
Source organism: Protopterus annectens (assembly GCF_019279795.1). Classification (NCBI taxonomy): domain Eukaryota; kingdom Metazoa; phylum Chordata; order Ceratodontiformes; family Protopteridae; genus Protopterus; species Protopterus annectens. The sequence continues at coordinate 1,892,219,610 of NC_056733.1, read as the reverse complement.
TGCTATAGATATCCATCAATATAATTATTTGAGTGTTGATTTTCCTATTACAAATACCATTTTTTGGTCTTCCAAAGTTACATAAGGATATACATTAACCCCCTATGCATCCCATTGTGGACTCTAGAGGATCTATCACTCAACCAATAGCAAAAATGTTGGATGCAGAACTTAAGAATATTGTTTATAGTGAACCATATGTCTGTATTGATTCATGGGATTTCCTTAGAAGGTTAAATAGGCTTTCCTATAGAAGTAATTGGATTTTTATTATGATTGATATCGAGGATTTGTATACCTGTATCCCACATTCCACTGGAGAAGAATGGTTTAGGGAATTTCTTGACATGAAAGGGATGCCACATGGTTCTATCAGTATATATGAATTATTGTTAGACTTGGTTTTGAAGTCTAATTTTATATTGTTTGAAAAGGATTTATACCTACAACAAGATGGCATTGCCATGGGCTCTGCCTGTGGTGGGCTTTATGCTAATATTGTTATGATAATGTGGGAATATAAGTACCTTTTGAGTTCTCCCTATTTATCTAAATGTGATTTATATTTAAGATATGAGGATGATATTTTTATTCTTTGCGCTGGTGAGAACACTGAAATTGTCCCCTTTATTTCTTATATTAATAGCACTACTAGTTTTTTGCAATTTACACAAACAATTGATGATGTGCAGGTTGCATATTTAGATGTTTTGTTAAAGAAGGATGATATTAACCATAAACTATTGGCTAAAATCTATCATAAGCCGACGTACTCAAACTCATTTCTTCATTTTCAAAGTAATCATTCTAAGTTTCAAAAAATAGCTATTGTTAAAGGACAATTAGTATGAGTATGGTTACAGATTGGTCAGATTTTATTGATGAATGTGACCTGTTAAAAGACATGTTCTTGAACAGAGGATATCCTGAGTCCTTTATTCTGGAATTAATAATAGAAGTTAAAGAAAAAAGAATGAAAGGGCATTTTGAACCTCTGTTGAATACAGATCTGTTCAATGTAAGTCTAATAGATGGGACTGGGTTAGATGTATATCAAAATGATTTACCTAATAATTCCTTAGAGATTATTGGCATTAATACTGAGCAGAACAAGGATGCGTATGCCAATGCCTTCATTACATGCTTTAGTGTTGATAGTAGTGCTATTAGACATGTGTTTATGAAAAATTGGGATGTTCTTATGAATGATTCTATTTTTAGAAATTAATTAGGTGATAAACCTATTATTGTTTTCAAAAGGGGCTTAATTTGAAGAATATTTTTAACATTCTAAGGGAAAGATTAACAAATGTAAATCTTGTGGCGCGATTTGCCAATTTTTTGACCAATAGCTACTGAAATGCTAAAGAGGGGATACTATGTTAATGTGGCACGCCTCCAAGACAGTATTGGTTGGTTAGATTATGTTTTTTAAAACATTGGCTGACCATGAATTACACATGAAGAATGTTTCTTATGGATAATGTTTCACTGATTCGATGTATTCGCAAAATAGTTCTGCATCCAAGTAATAGGATGGATATTTAAGTGTTTATTTGAGTTATTTTGTGTGATTTTAAATTTATAATAGTTTTGGATTTTGTTCACAGTAAAGTTGTGAATGGTGTGTCCCGATTGGTGGTCTAAGCTGAATAGGCCAATCTATTGGTGGAATGCGACCCAATAGAAATACAAAATTCTCGGCAATGCCTGGTAGTTGATTTTCAGCATTTTATGCATATAGTGATGTGCTGAAGAGCATAGTGATTGGATATAACATATTTTTATAAGATCTTATTGGTTAAAACAACTCTGTTCCGTAATGATGATTTTCTTACACTTTTTCACAGTCTGGTTATATACGGCAGGGTTGATATTTACATATTCTCATTTCAATATATGAAACATACTGAAAATCATTAGGAATGTTTGCTTCCGTGAATAAACGTTTATTGTATTTATGGTATTCACAACTGACGAATGTGCAATAACTTTTTTTAAGAATAAAATGATTGGTCAATTTTATGATGATTCATACATCCATTGGCCAGTAAGATTTACTGGTGATTGGATGAAGGACAGATGTACATAGGCTTGAATATATGTTTATGCGAATGTTCTTATTGGTCATACAAAGAGGGTGTGTATAATTTATGTAATTTCATTGGTCAATCAGCTTTTTAAAAATGCAGTTTGTTTGAAAATGGTTTTATCTGATGAAGTTCCGTTGGTTACAGGACAAAATCCTATATGTGCGAATAAAAGGATAGATACTTTGATTCCAGCAGTGACTTGTGATTTTATTTCAGTGGATTTGCGCAATTTACTTCTGGTGAAATTGTCAGTGTTTGCTTTTTGGATTTCAAATGTAAAAAGATACCAGAAACATTCCAAACAACTATCTACAGGTAATTACAAGGCAAATAAAAAGACAGACAACCCTGCAATGAGGAACACACATTTTAAGACAATTTCAAAGCACATAAACAGGCTAAAGAGGGATTTCCAGTTTCATCTGTCAGTGTCCATTAAGATAAGCAGATGAGATAAGACTGGGAGGAGCATCTAGGGCCAGGTATACAGAAGATGAAGGTGGGAGGAGCTTCCAAGGTCAGACATATAGTAGCAGCAGGCAGCTCAAAAGCATAGTAGTCTAAAGGCATACCAGGAAATGGGACGGTGGCGAACAACAAAACTGATTTAAGTGATAAGATGAGTTCAGTATTTTAAATGTAGTTTCAATGTGCTTCTCTGGATGTGAATGTAGTCTAAATGCTTTGTTTTTGAGTTTCCAAGCTTCCAAGAGTCCAAAGACTAAGATGGCCGACTGCTCACATGATATAAAATAACAGGGGGCTGGGTTTAATTGCAACAAGCTCTAGTTGCAACTCACATGCCTGACCAAAGCTGCCTTTTTGTTTTAAATATGAAAAGTAACTAAAACACGGAATTAGATGAGCAATGCTGATTATCCACTTAGCTCAGAAAAATAAGAATGAGATTTATAAAACCCAAATCAATTTATAGATGTAGCTTCAGATTCAAAAGACAGACAGCAAGAATGCAATAAAATGAGAGCCCACTTAGAACTGATATAAACCTAGGCACAGCACAGAAACTACTTGAAAAGCAATGCAGACTATAAAACATTGCAACTATAATGAATAGCTTTAACTTCAGTTTCAGAACAAAGACAAACAGGAACCATACAAAGCTGATTTAAATGGTAAGATAAGTGCATTACTTTAAATGTAGTTTAAATGCACTTCTCTGGGTGTAAAATGTAGTCCAAGTGCTTTGTTTCCAAGCTTCCAATACCACAAAGACCAACGTGACTGACTACTTGTAATTATGAGCAGTAATTTATTCCAGAATTTTAGTAGTCATTTGGTAAATAATGTCTATTTATTTGTTTGTTTGTTTGTGTATGTGTTTGTTTAGGATATTGGTGTTAATTCTAAGCAGTAGATTACTGGATCTTATGTTGTCCCAATCCAGTGTGCATCCTAGATGCAACTTTTCAAATAGAATTGCATTTGATGTGGCTTTGTATAGTAAGTACAGGTCCCTCATAAGTAGTCTGTAGACTGCACATAACAAAATGACTAAAGGCTTTTCAACCATTGTTTTCTTTCTTAACAATGTTAACAATGTGAATTTTATTTGCTGAGTCAAGTGGTTTTGTTTAAGGCTACAAATTATGGCATTTTATTATATAGCTGGTCTTGGTCTAAACAAAGGTATATACAGGGGTATGATAGCTTCCCACAATCTCATAATTATTCTTTTAGGTATAACGTATGCAAGAAATTAAACCTTTCTAACTTTGGTTGTAGCACCCAGATTAAAGCTTAAGTCAAGATGTCTATCGGTTTTAAACACATTGAGTGTAACAAGGTATGAGAATTAACTGGGTAAAGAACTGCAACCATTCAGAGCATGTGCAGATCATTTTTGGAAACACATGAAGGAAGAAAGGAATAATATGAGATGATAATGTATAATCCAGGTTAGAAAATGTTCATGTGATTCCCTCCCTCTCTCAGGTCCACAACCACTAAGCTTAGCTCCATTCATTTGCCAGTACTTCCTGGCATTCAAAGACATTTAGCATAGGATGTGTGAGCTGAATACTGTAATGAGTTAAAGTTTATCATTTTTCACATTTCAAAATGAGCCTGTTTCTAATTAGCATGATCTGTTCGGTGCTATCTGCAGCATCTCCCAAAGAAGGTGTATAAAGATAGTTTTTATTTAAAGTTTGTTTAACCATGGCAGAGCACTGATCCATGCTGGCCCATTATCAGGATTATCATGGTGGAAATACAACCAAAGAAACAACTTCTGTCGGTATCAGTGCAACAGTGATAATGTAAGAGCAAGCATACCAAGAGGTACAAGTTACAGCAGCATAAAGGGTGCAGTCATAAGTGGATGTGAGACAAGAATTCAGTCAATAAAATCGGTAAAAGTGGTACCTTTACACTGTCATAATGTTAGAAAGGAGAACACAAACACAGAACAAAGCTTTTGCTGTACATGCTATTGTTGGCAATGGGATATGAGGGAGAGGAAGGCATATGTCAAATGAGGGGGAGAAGGGAAAAGAGGAAGATAGAAAAGAAAGAAAAATAAAAAAAAGTGTTGAGGGACAAGGGGAGGTCTGCATTTATCTCCCACCAAGGTTCAGAAAATCCAGCCAGTACTACAGGAGCTTGGCCACATGTTTACTTGTAAGTCAGGGTGCACCCAGTTGATGAAGCATCATATAGACAACACAGCCTCAGTGACTCATGTGACAGATGCCTTCTTGTGTGCCATAGTGTTCTTGAATGGGTTAAGCAGACCCTGAGACAGGAGCTACAACAGATGCTGGATCTAGGGGAAATTTAGGAATCCAATAGTTTGCTTCTGTTTTAACAGGTCTTGTGACAAATATAAATTAATAAATAAGCATATTGTTTTTATTTTAATATGCAGTAATAGCATATATTCCTGAAACTTAATTTGAAATTAGGTATAATGGTTAAGGTGTTTACCTCACAGATACAAGGTACAGAGTTTGATTCTCACCCTTGAAAAGGGAATTGGCTAGACTTAAAATGACCTATTATGGCAGCTATCTAGTATCTATCTGTGAATCTATAAAAATAATCTTAAGTCAGGAAACCAGCATGGTGGGATGGTTGGGGTGGTAGGTCAAGAGGGGTCAACTGAGGGCCCCAATAAAATGGCTCAAATTGGGGCCCACAATTGCTAAGGCAATTATGGTGTGTTGCGCATTGTATTCTCACAGCAATAAGCTGAGAAGATAAGTTCCTATGTGACAGTTATTTATGTATGCATTCACTCATTTGTTTGCAATGTAACATCTGAGATGTACAATCACAGTCAGACAAGTGACTGTAATTGATGGTCACTGTGTGTGTGTGTGTGTGTGTGTGTGTGTGTGTGTGTGTGTGTGTGTGTGTGTGTGTGTGTGTGTGTGTGTGTGTGTGTGTGTGCATGTGTGTGACTAGAACCAGTTGTTTTTATTTTTATTTTATTGCAATTGGATATGTGAGATATACACAGCCAATAAAGGTGGCTTTAATTTCTAAGCACGGGGGCTGTCTATGGATCATGGTGACTGACACTGTTGTTAAGAAGTCATTTTTCTGGCTTTGCAGAAGCAGTGTGCATTTGTTTGGTGTCAGCTAAAATACTTTACTATGTGTCATTTTTAATGCAATTTAATATCTGAGGTGTGCATAGTCAAAAAAGTGGATGTAACTAGTAAGTATGTAAATTGTCTATGATAATGATGGCCATGTTTGGGAGGTAAGGGGTTACAATGTATCTAAATTTTGGAAGTTGGCTGTAATTTTTTACTTTCCTTCAAAGTCAGACATAAGCAATGTACTGAATAAGCGACTGTCTGTGGCAGTCTCAGCAGAATGTGTGTGATGAGAACTGATCATTGGCATAGTGGCACACTGAGTAATATTGCCATCTAACAGCACTTAAGTCACTGTGTTTTTGGCTGTGATTCCTTCTCTCTGGTGGCATGTATTCCTTGTCTCTGTGTTAGTTTTATTCATGTACTTTGGTTTCTTCTCCCAGATCCTTGGCTGTATAGTGTATGCCTGCATCCAGTTTAGCTTTTACCCTCATGTTAATCTAACTCCAGAGGGGTACAAGGATTGTAAACATGTTTTTTTTTTTTTCTGGAAAGGTATGAAGGCATGCAGTATTCCCAGATAGGGTTTATATGTCCTTGCAAACATTTGTCTTCTTGGTTTATTGGTTGAGTACAATTTTGTTAGATTTGAACATCAAGATTTAGATTGAACTCCAGCTTAAATCAGTTACTTCCTCTAAACGTATTACAGTGGAGTCTTTGTCATTTAAGGGTGTTAACATGATGGGTAGACCCAAAAAGTAGGACAAAGTGGGGAAAAACAAGAAATAAGTAATGTGTCTGAATGGTGTAGATCCAGAATGAGAGGAAAGCAGGGGAGGGGTACTAAGAAGGTTCAGGGAGAGCTAGTGTGTAACAGAGGGGCATTCAGTCCTTTGTCTAGGACTCCATTTCACCTAAGGCTGGCCATATTGATTGCAGTCAGACATCTAAAGTGTATGCAGTCAATAAAGTGGCTGTAATCTGTGGGTGAATACTGAGGCAGTTTGTAGATGAAAATAAGTGACCTACCTATTGTTTGATCACAATTAACAGTCTTTGACCTGCTGTAATAGAGCTCCAACCAATTAGAGTTAACCCCACCCATTCAGTTGCTTCCTGCAGCCCCACCCCAATTGCGTTGAAGTCACCAGTCACCACTGATGACAATGTAAATAGCAGGCAGGGTGCTGTGGCTATTTCTCAAGCCACGTTCGGAGTCAATATCTAAGCTGTATTTATTTAGATGGTCTATCATATGACCATAGATTCATTTTTCAAATGTCTTGCTTATTGGACTTGTATGGATTTTTGCTAGAATTCTTCAAGGGATACTGCTGCTGCTTCATTTTTGGGAATAGGGATTATGAAGGAGTGTTTATGGAGAAAGTAATCCTCAGGAGATGAGAGGCTGAAGGTGTGGGAGAGTCATTTAACAACAGGCATGTCTGCCATCTTAAGAAAACGAGGTTTCAAGAACATCAGGGACATAGAAAGTGTTGTTAGCAAGTTCAGTCTGCAACTCTAGTCTTATAATTGACAGGGCTGTATACAGACAGCAGTGCAATGATGCTGAGACACTTCATTTGAATACTTATTGTGTGTCTCGGCTCTTCTAGGTATGCAGTAGCATTTGCATAAAACTGTTGGCATTTAACAAAGCATGTGAATTGTTTAGAGTTATGGTATGTGTTTTTACTACATTCTATCCCTACACAACTGTGTACTATGCTTAAGAGTGTCACCTACTAATTGTTGCAGCAGACAAGAACAATTTCCCATACACAAGCTTCCCATTTGCCCTGTCCTTCTGAATACTTTACACTAGCAAGCAACTTAGCTAGAAGAGTTTTCTCACTTTCCATACATAACAGCTGTCTAATGTTTTCCATACATTCTTGAATTCTCACATTATTTTTACCTCATAAAGAATGGTGAAACAACTGTCACTTTTTTATAATTTACTTTCCTTAAATCCCAAATGAGCAATTCATCTCATATCTGCAAAGTTATTGTTACTCTTTTTCTCATAACAGCTGTTGTTTAGAAACAAGTCTTGTATGCAATTCTGACATAGAGGTATTAGAACAGATTCTATGCAATGTTACTGTTTCTGAATTATACTGAGAGCCTTTTGCTTAAAATATCAGATTACATATGAGATGGTGTCCAAGGGTGTAATCCACAGTGTTTACCTCGGAAGTTACCAAGTGGGAAGAATTGAAGTTATGTGAACCTGAGATGTAAATTACTTCAAACAGCAGCACAATGTAAAATACTGTAATCACACTAGTTATCTGCAGTCTAAGGGCCACAGGTTATACATCTGAACTCAGAATATTCATGTCATTAAGCTACGGAAATAAATATTCATCAAAATATTGCATTTCTCAGTAATCAAACCAATTATTTGAATCCAAGCCACTCTTTTATATGTTTTGTTCTGTGTCAGCAATTCCCTAATAAATATTCTTCTTTATAAAATTAAAAACAAAGCAAACCAGGAGGTATGGTGATGTATATTATTTTTCACATAACAGAAGCATAGAAAAAATAAATACTTAGGCAATAGAAGACCAACTTTTTGAAAACTAAAGCATTTACATGTAAAACTTTATTTTATTAATTTGTTAATCAGATAAATAGTTGCAACTCAGGTCAGAGGCAGTGAGAAAAAATACATTTTAGGCAGTAACAGATGCATTATTATATGCAAAGTACATTATAGTACAAAAGAAAACAACCCCACAGCAAACCTTATGTATTAATGTTTACATATTTATATAAAATGAATTAAGTTTATCAAAGCAAAACATTCTTAAATGAAAGATAGTCAATATTCTGTAAGATTATGATATGGGACTGATTGATTTTTTGAAGCCAACTTTTTAATGTATGGTGAATTCAAATGTATGATTTTGAAAGGGGAAATCACACTCCCCACTCATGACATGAGCCTTAATCAGAATAAAATTAGTATGAGATGAAAGAAGTGCTGTTTGCATTTGTTTAATTGTACCATTCCACATAGTTGGCTATGCCAGGTCCTGACTGTGCTGTCCCAGGCTTCAAAGAGTACATCTTCAGAAGTTAAGATATCTCTGAGATCAGTAAGACGTTTTAGAAAACGTGAAGTAGCATACTATGAGGGGTGCCTGTGGTTAGTACAACTTAAGGCAAGCTTTTTCTTTCGCTTCATGTATAGCATACTGTATCTGCACCATAAACCACATTCTTGCCTGTCTCTTTCCTGATTAATTAAACTTTGAAATGAAAAAAAAAACAAACTTTAAAATATCTTCCCTTTTAAGGAAAGAAGCAAACTCTTACCAATAAGTTAAAAGTATCACAAAAGTCAGACAATTGGGATATATGCTTTATTACAGCTTTAAAACAAATGAAACATTAAAATAAGGCATTGGAATGAAATTATTAAAAAATATATAGCAGCTCTGCATTTATTTAACATATGTTGCCACCTATTCTAGAGAGATTTACCTTGCTGTGTACTGTTTATTTCAATTTATAATGCAGAAAGCAAATAACTGAAATAAATGTCACAAACCTAGCTTTAATAACATCTGCAACATATTTTAGGGTTATAATATTGTTCAAGTTGAAATACTTCTGGAGGCAATGTGGTGTTCAGCTGAGTCTCATGTCACATTAAACTCCCCAGTAAACTCAGGGAATACCATACCATGTAATTAAGTAGGCGTTTTATGCCTAATAAAGTAACTTGTTTAGAGCAGGCTATGTTGCTGGATTTTTCACCTAAATGTGAAATGGAATCCCAATATTTAACATCTTGAAAACTGATGGAGTTCAACTAAAATTTGTGCTTATTTACTGTATTTTCTGACTAGGATAGTTCTATTGGGAGAAACCCATTTTCAGTGGAGGCCTATGGTAAACATGCCCAGAGATGTACAGGAGCTCATTCTGAGGCACTTTTATGACAAGTGACATGTGACATGTATAGTATAATATAATAGGATAATAGCACACATTTTAAGTGAAATGTTTTCAATTTATGAGAAACCGTTTTAGAAATAATAGCATAGATATAGTACTAGATTCGCAATATGTACATGACAGTAGAAGGCCAGGTTAATTATAGCTCATAATCAAATGATAAGTGAAACAGCTACACAGTATCAGCACTGAGGATAAAATGGAAAATATAAGATGGGCTGCATATAATAAGGTATGTGTTCTTTGTAAATTGTTCTGCAGAAGAGATATTTGTGTTAGTTGTGTTACTGGAATTATTATCGAAATATACACTTAAACAAATTTGATAAATTGTTGTGTATATATTATACTTACAGTTGTGGAAACAAGAAAACGAAAAGCTAATAGTCCAAGGATAAAGGGAGGTGGGAGGGAAAATGGAAGTAACAATTGTTTGAATAATATAAGCAAAAGAATATCTGGGTTTATGTGATGCTAGTGAATGAGGAAGAATTAAAAGAGGACATTGCTAATGGGAGAGGAGTAATAAAGGAGGAAGGGTAAAATGAAGGGGTCAGAGGTAGCATGTGATATGAAGGAGGACTAGACAATTGTATAATAGCTAAAAGTAGAGCAAACCACCACTGAACCTGAAAGTAATATGCATCTCTCTACATACCTGACATGCTTACGAAACCCATAATTTAGCAGTGGGTATGCACAAATTATCAAGTAATAAATAAGCATGCACTAGTGCCTGGTGCAGTGGTTCAGGGGATGGTATATCCAGATGTAGTATATAAAGCAGTATATACAGTATGCAGTACTTCCAGGTACAGAGACTCATGAGATAACATCTGCAGAAATAGCATGTACAGCAACTACATAAAGCATGCAATATTGTCTAGTACAGCAACCCATGGGATAGCATATCTGGTTACAGTATGTACAGTAATATAAGTAAAGCATGCTATAATGTCTGGTACAGAAGTTAGTGAGATAGTATATCTGCAGATATAACACGTACATCAATATATAAAGCATGCAATAATGTCTAGTACAGCAATTCAAGGAATGGCATATTCGGTTGTAGCACATGCAGTAATATATAAAGCATGCCATACCGAGGCTCAGAGGAGAGCATATCTGGATAAAGCACATAACACAGGTGCATAAAGTATGCAATAGTGCCTGGTACAGAGGCTCAGGGGATAGTATATCAAAATGCAGCATATATAGCAGTATATAAAAATGCAGTACTGCCTAATATAGAGATTCATGAGATAGAATATCTGTATATATATATATATATATATATATATATATATATATATATATATAAATATATATATATATATATATATATATATACAGCAACTCATGAGATACCATATCCAGTTGTAGCACATTTAGCAATATATATAAAGCATGCTATATTATCTGGTACAGAGGCTCATGATATAATATATCTGCAGATATATTATATAAAAGAAAAAAAACTAAGGGTAATGCTGCTCAATGCCAGAAGTCTCAACCACAAGATGCACGCACTCGAAGCCCTTCTCAGTATGGAGAACATCAATGTCTGTGCTGTGACTGAAACCTGGTTCAAGGCTCCTGAGAGCACCCCGGCACTATCAGGTTTTACCTCATATCATGCGTTCCGGCCCCAAAATCCGGACCACACCAAGAAAGGAGGGGGGGTATCCATATTCATTAAGGATACCCACACCTCCAGATTGGTGGCAATGCACGAGGCATCGGAGACCATCCAGGTGCAATTAACCATAGGCAAGACTGCTCTGCAATTTGTAGCATGTTACAGGCCACCCTCTCAAACTCAGGAACCTCACACAGCTTTCCTGAAAACACTGGAGGGGATAAATGTATCTCCAAACACCATCATATTAGGTGATTTCAACTATCCGAATATAGACTGGGATCATTACTCAAGCCCCAACAGTCTAGCCCAAAGGTTCCTAGAGTTCATAAACTCTAATGCCATGGAACAACTAGTCACCATCCCCACAAGAGGAGAAAACATACTAGATCTCATCATCACGAACATGGGGACACAATGTTCAACACCGGAAGTATACCCCTTATTGGTGAGATCAGATCATAAACTAATCTCACTGGAAGTCCACATCCCGCCCCCACCCCAGATAAAAAAGACCACAGTGAAGAACTTCTCAAAAGCCGACTTCACACTTCTTAAGACTGGTGTGGTTTCTTTCAAGGCCCCCGAGCCAGCGGAAACCATTACTCAAGCCGCTGAATCACTTACAAATGCCTTCTACCAGCACCTCCAGGACTGCATGGATCAGGCAATCCCAAACAAAACAAAGACTCTTTGCACCAAAGGCAAGCGCCCAGTCTGGTGGACCCCAGCCATAAACAAGCTCTACAATAAAAGGAGAAAGCTACTACAAGATAGAGCAAAATCCTTAAAAGGGAAGACCCCCCCCTGATCATTATAAGTAAAAAACTACGATCACTCATAAAATCATCCAAGGCAAATTTTGAGAGAAAAGTCGCTAAGGACTCAAAAGACAATCATAAGGCCTTTTTTAGCTATGTTAGGAACCTGGGAGGAAACTCCCAGATATGCTCAGAATTAGTTCAAAATGATGTAAAAATCACTGAACCAACAGACATTGCCAACATACTGGCTGACAGGTTCAGTGCAAATTCCAAAAGGAGAGATATCTATACCAGCGGATTGTAGCCCCCCAAACATCTCAAATGCTCAGGTGAAAACTGCTCTCTCCAAGGTGAAAAACACAGCATCTATGGGACCAGATGGTGCCCCCGGTTGTGTGCTCCACGAACTCAATGAGGAATTAAACCCGCAGTTAGGGCAGCTGTTTAATCTTAGCCTCACCTCAGGATATGTACCCAAGGAGTGGCGTACGGCAATTGTGGTCCCACTTCACAAAGGCGGTGCCTCCACTGACCCTGGAAATTACCGCCCCATCAGCTTAACAAGCCTGGTCTGCAAAGCTATGGAGAGGATCATAATGGAACTCATAAATAAAGACATAGGGGACTTACAGACATTGGATCCAACCCAGTTTGGCTTTGTCAAGGGCAGATCATGCCTTTTAAACTTGGTTGACTTTTTCGAAACAGTCACCAAGGCCATTGATGAGGGCAAGGCAGTCCACACAGCCTACCTTGACCTTGCAAAAGCTTTTGACACAATACCCCACTCGGGCATCATTGAAAAACTCACCAGCTTAAATGTAAACCCATACATCACAAGATGGGTTGCAAACTGGCTAAGTGACAGAACCCACAGGGTCAGAGTTGCTGGCGCCATGTCAGACTCCAAGCCGGTCACAAGTGGTGTCCCACAGGGCTCAGTTCTGGGCCCCCTCTTGTTCGGCATCTACTTTTCAGAAGTACAGGCAAACACAGGAGGATTATGGTTGACAAAGTTTGCAGATGACTGCAAGCTGGGCGCCATAGTTGAAAACACATCAGACACAGATATCCATCAGAAGGGTCTCATAGAAATGGATAACTGGTGCCAGAGCCATGGCCTAAAGTTAAACGCCAAAAAATGCATAGTCATACCCTTCGGGAAAAACAAGGTTACCCCTAGCTACCATATAGGTGGCAATCCACTAAGCACAGAAGAGGTTATCAGGGATCTGGGGACCCAGGTTGACAGCAACCTTTCGTTTGACACTCACATTGCCAAAGTAGTTAGGAAGACCTTCTACATTGCCCACCTGATCATGAAGGGATTCACATCTAGATCAAGGGAGGTCATTGTTCCCCTGTACTCATCACTCATCAGACCAATGATAGAGTACAATGCCCCATTCAGAATGTATCTTACCCGACACCTGCAGCAATTGGAAAGGCCCCAAAAGTTCCTCACCAAAAGGATAAAGGGTCTCAAAAATATGTCTTATGCTGCCCGACTGAAGGAACTCCAGCTCTATTCAGTCGCATACCGTCTGCTCAGAGGTGACCTGTGCCTGACATACAAGGCCATGTCCAACCCGGAATTAATGAACATGCTCCACCTCAAAAAATCCAAATCCATCAGAACTACAAGAGCAAGAGACTTAAACCTTAACACAGTTATAAATAGGACGTGCTGGAGGGACAGATTCATCACCCAGAGACTCCCTATGCTGTGTAACAAAATCCCGGTACATGTGAGGCAGAGCACCTCGCTGGCTTTGTTCAAGAGAAATCTTGACCAATGGATGGGAGATCGCAGGTTTACCCCAGGGATCACCTCAGTGTCACTGCTGGACAGAGGCACGGCAAAATAATGGGCATAGTATCCTTCAAACTTAAGGGGTGGTGAAAGCCACAAAAACTTTGGGCTAGGCTTATAGATGCCCTAGGGCAGATAGCCTAGTATGAACCTATGAACCTATGAACCTATGCAGATATAGCATGTAAAGCAATACAATATTGTCTGGTACAGCAACTCGTGGGATAGCATATCCAGATATAGTAATGGTTATGATGAAGTCCTTTTTATATTTATTGGATGAAAGTGTTTAATTTATATGTATTTATGTCTGTGTATTTACATTCAATTTTTTATAAGTTTTAAATAACCTTTTGAGTTTTGGTTTGGTCTGTGTACAATTCCAACACCATGTTATTGACTTTGGTTTGTTCCTGATATTGTGGTACAGTCCTTGGCCCCCACTGTACTGCAGGTCTTTTGGTTTATTTGTTATTTTACATGCTGGTTTGCCTCTGGTTCCTGTTTTAGATGTCCAGATGTAGCATGTACCACAATATATAAAGACTGCTACTGTGTCTGGTACAGAGACTCATGGGAGAGCGTATCTGGATAAAGCACATAACAGCATGTATAAAGCACGCAACACTGTCCGGTACAGAGACTCATGGGCCGGCATATACAGATGTACCAAGGACAGCAATATGTAAATTATACAGTACCATATGTTACAGAGACTCATGGGATAGTATATCCCAATAAGGGACATATAGAAGCACATAAAGCATACCTATATCAAACAAAGCTCCTCATTAGCAGTCTTCAAGAAAAATCTTGATGATTGGATGGGAATTAGGAAATTCACCCTGGGGATCACCTCTGTGGCTCTGCTCAACAGGGGCACAGGAAAATAATTTTCTTGGGTGGCAAAAGCCAGGATACCTTTTTGGCTAGGCTAATATAGGCCCTAGGGCCGATAGCCTAGTACCTACCTATGAAACTATGCAATACTGTGTGCTACAGAGATGGATGGGCTAGCATATCCAAATGCAGCACATTTAGGAATACTGACTAGTTAAGAATTTGAGAAAGATATTTCAACTTAATATGGTAAATGGCAAATGTTGCTGCTGTTTCAAAAGTTGTCCACTGTCAGGTTCAGGCCAGGAGAACAGAAAGGTGAATGTCTGCATCAGACACACTGGGCATAATTCTCACACAAGTTCCTGTTAAAAAAATCCATCCTGTGGTTTATTACAATATGCAATGGAAATCAAACCTACAAATCTTACTAAGTTCCAGGAACCTAAGAATGAGATGAGAAACATAATTCTTGTAAGGTCTTGAGTTGCATTTTTTATATAAATCGTGCAAGATGGTTACTTTCCTTACCATATTCTTAATGCTTTTAATGGCTTCCTATTGAAATTATGGAACTCATAATGCCAAGTGCTGACACACAAAAAAAAGATCAAAAATGCAAGAGAAGAATGATTATGAGACATCACTATTATCCATTAAACTTGGTTTTTTGCAGGAGGTAGAGCACCCCTACATCCCCTCATGTGGGAGCAAGCTTCCCACCCAACCCCCAAACCTATACATACTAACTCTGAGATTGCCATATCTCAGAGAAATGGAAATATTCTAAAAAATGGCCATTTCTGACTTAATACATTTAACTCCATTTTTTTCTGGCCATTCAGTGTCTGTATTGCTGGACTCATCAAACTGGGTCCTGTTATTCCAAATGGTTACTGATTTTAGCATTAATGGCAAATAAATGTGTAGCTTTTTTTATATTTTTCCTGTGTCTTGTCTGCTGTCACCCTTTTCATCATTACTTCTCACATCAACTCCCACAGCTACCATTCTGACTTCTTTGCTAGATCCTCTAAAAATGACTCTTAGAAACACAAACTTTTCCCCATTTGACTTTACCCTAGGCTTTTCTGTTGTTATTCTAGGCTTAGGGACCTGTCTTCCCTTTTTGAGCTATCACTTTATTGTGTTTTCTACTATTATTCTGATCTTATCTCTTAATGGTTCTTATATAGTCTTTTTTTTTTCAGTAAGCAGCTTTCTTGAATCCATCACTAAAATATTTAGTTTCTGTCCACAAAAATTATAATGCATTTCATGTCTGCAGTATCTTCCCTTGTGCCTCATTTTTACCACATTCTTAGCCTATGGTTGTCTCATACCTGGCATTAATACGGTCATTGCCATTACACCTGGAACATGTTCAAGGCTTCCCTAAAATGCATGACATCAGTGTTTCATTATGTTGGTAGGATTAGGTAAATGCTAAAATTTATCATTTTCAGTCAAGACTTGCCATGCCGATAGGACATCAGTATATCTAATCCCTCTTAAATTTTGCTGCTTTTGTTTTATACAACATAAGGTAGCAATGAGATATCAGTACCACCAAGCTCACTTTAGGCTGCTGTGCAAGCTTATTCCTAGCCTTGCAGTGTTCAGATTAAACCAAAATCAGCGCACTGAATTCAAGACTGTTGTATCTAGTGAGCAATTATTTATTAACCATCTGATATGTAGAGACATTGCTTGTTTATGCTGCTGGCATCTACATGCACCTAAAACTCAAACCTGCAAATTGCAGTACAATTAAACATCCATCAACACCATCAGTGGTTCATTGTATCCATGTACAAACTACAGAATGCATCTGTATGAGTGACTTATTAATGAAACTCTTTTGTTCTCATATCCATTATTCTCCTGGGTCAGGAATATAAATAAACCCCCAAAAAGAGCACTTCTTAAAAAGTTTCACTGTTTATTTAAAACACCATTAGGAGACTGGAGGGAGGTGTTGCTTAACTGTGAAATGAAAGCTGAGTCAATGTATAACTGTTGGTCACTACACTGTGATACAAAGCTGAGTCAATACATTAATGGTTGGTGTGCACTATGATACAAAGCTTAGTCGATACGTTACTGGTTGGTGTGCACTATGATACAAAGCTTAGTCGATACATTACTGGTTGGTGTGCACTATGATAAAAAGCTTAGTCGATACATTACTGGTTGGTGTGCACTATGATACAAAGCTTAGTCGATACAATACTGACTGGCGTGCACTATTATACAAAGCTGAGTTGATACATTAATGCTTGGTGTATACTATGATACAAAGCTTAGTCGATACATTACTGCTTGGTGTGCACTATGATATAAAGCTTAGTTGATACATTACTGGTTGGTGTGTACTATGATACAAAGCTTAGTCGATATGTTACTGGTTGGTGTGCACTATTATACAAAGCTGAGTCGATACATTACTGGTCATTGTGCACTATGATACAAAAGTGAGTCAATACATTAATGCTTGGTATGCACCATGATACAAAGTTGAGTTGATATATTACTAGCTGGCAATGCTCTGTGATATGAAGTTGAGTTGATATATTACTGGTTGGCACTGCTCATTACTGGTTGGCACTGCTCTGTGATACAAAGCTGAATCAAGATATTACTGATTGTGACTGCTCTGTAATGCAATGTTGTTCTTGATATTTTGCTGGTTGGCACTGCTCTGTGATACAAACTTGAGTTGATATATTACTGGTTGGCACTGCTTTGTGATACAAAACTGAGTTGATGTATTACAAACTGGCACTGTGGTACAAAGCTGAGTTGATATATTACTGGTTGGCACTGTGCTGTGATACAAAGTTGAATTTATATACAGTATTACTGGTTGGCACTGCTTGTGAAACAAAGTTGAGTTGAAATGTTACTGGGTGGCACTGCTCTGTGATACAAAGCTGAGATTATGTATTATTGATTGACACTGCTCTGTGATACAAACTTGAGTTGATATATTAGTGATTAATGCTGATTTACAGTATGGAAGCTGTGCATAATGATCTGTTTAATTCTGTGAAACCTACTGAAGTGAAGACAGCAAACTGCACACGTTACTTGAAAATCCAATCTGTCTCTGCTGCACGAGTCTCTACTTGTACTCACCCCTATTCCTTTTCTTTTGCTGTCTGCGCATTGAGGATCTGGCATAGCACAACTAAGTTCTCACACAATAAGCATGTACAAACAGGACCCCTCTATCTAGCTAATGCAATCACTATTGTAAGGCATGTTATTCATTGTTTTGATGGTGCTTTGAAAGCAATGCCTTTGATTAAGAATTCTCTGTTTGGAAATTGGCTGCCTGCTGTACAGTTGGATACATGGAAAAAAAAACAGAGATACAGCTTGAAACCCAGTATTGTCATTTGCCCAGCCATGGCTACATTTGTATTATGATCTGTTCTGTGCAGAGCCAGGGGCTGGGCTCTAAATGGATCAGAAGGCTGTCAGTATCCTCAGTCTGTTCTGTGATCCAAGCCTGTCTCATGATGTGTGTACACAAATAAGGGAGTATGTTAGAATGACAATTAATAAATGCAGATGCTTCATACTATCAAAATCTGAAATGTTTTCAGTTTTTTGTTTATCACTTCCCTCATTGTTGAATAACCTTGCAATAAGTTTATTTTGAGGCAGGGGTGTGAGAACTGACATCCTACAATGGGCGTATGAGGGCAACCTGCCTGAAGAAAACAAAAAAAAAACACTTTTTGAAAATGTCTTGTTTCAATATCGTGAACTATTGACATTTCTTATTGGCAAGCTTTTTTTGTCATGTTTATAATGCGTTTAGATGTTTGCTAGTTCAAGGACACATAATGATTATGTTAGAGGCTTGAAATTCCAGAGTAAGTACAAACAGAATATTTTCTGATTGTTTGAATTACTTTAAGTGAACTGAAAACTACTGATACACACAGAAAGGTCTTGCCGTCCTGTGTATTCAAACTTACAAATAAGCAAACACCATAATGAAAACTGCATTCTCAATGCAGTAAAACAGCCACTGAATTATCTAACGGGGACCTATTAACTCCACAGAGCACATAGTTTGTCAATAGGTGTTACAGCTTGCAGGATTTATCAAAAACACAGTTTGTCAAGTATTGTTACAGTCAACTTTTATTTACCTTGTTATGGAAATTGATATGGTATTGCACCTTTGTGTCAGTTGTGCAATTGTGAAGTTAGTATCTGTAAGTAAGGGGGTCCCCATGTTGGAGAATGGGGGTGGGCAGAAACCCCACAAAAAAAAAATGTTATATTGTGCTGTCCCTAAGTTTAGAGAAACAGTAAATTGTAGATGATATTAGCAAAACAAAGGATTCTTTGTTTGTGCTGGGTTATGCCTTAGCTGTGCGAAATGTGACTATGGTTTAAGGGGACATTTAAAATTTTATTTTTTTTACACTGTCTGACCAAAAGTTGTCTTCCATTATTATATTGCTAATTTGTGCCTTTTGCTCATATGTGTAATTAAAATCAGTTATGGCAGATATGCTGGAATATTTTTCTACTGATTATGAGGTGGAGAAATATGAAAAATGTATTTATTTATTTTATTTATTTGTTTATGTATTTATTTATGTATTTATTTATTTATGTTACATTTGTTGACTGGGATAGTCCGACTGGATACATGTCCATTTTCAGTGGAGGCCAGGGGAGAAAAGCCCCACAAACAACAAATACAGAAAAGTGATATAGACAATACATTAAACACACTGTTTATACAATCATTAAATCAGAAATTAGCACTATAATAGCATGAGGCAATAAGACAGTAAGTTAAATTATAAAATCAGAAATTAGCACAATTTAGAATACATAATACAATTGTGGTAAAGTTATTGAGATGATCCTAGTCAGGATTAGAGCAAGGACATAACCAGTATGATTTAAATTTTTTTGAGACGTTCTTTGAATATTATAAGTGAGGATACCAGAGTAAGGTCAGCAGGGAGTAAGTTGCAGGTTTTGCCAACCGAGTTGGCAAACAAGGCATCCCCAGCTGAGTTGTTGAATTTGAATGTTTGGACCCATTAGTCTATTCGATGAATGAAGTGGCCTAAGGTTACTATATGGGCTGATGATATTTTACAGTGCAGGTGCATTATCAGGTTGGTTGAGTACTTTATGCGTTACTATGAGCTGGTTGAAATGTAGTAGGGAAGGTAGTTCAAGCTACCCTAGAAGATTTAGGTTATGACAGTGGTGCGTCCTATATGCCGAGCCAGTGGCAAATCTAGCAATGTGGTTGTAACAGCAAGATAGTTTGTTAAGATCTGCTTTATGCACTTTTGTGAGTAGTGGGGAGGCATAGAGAAGGGTGGAAAGTAGATGAGAACAGGAAATGACAGTTCTAGCAAGAGGAGTAAGGAAAGATTTAAACTTGTAAAGGGACCCAATTTTTTTGTTTATGGTTTTGATAGTTTGATTGACATGAGCATGAAATTTGAGGTTATTGTCTATTATAACTCCCAGGAGTTTGGTTTGGGTAAAGTAAAATATATGCCTTTTTCAATGGTGCTTCTGTCTGTGGGTTTTCCTTGTATGAGTTTGCATATATCTATCTAGTGTGATTATTTTCTATTTATTTATTTATTTGCATTTGTTGTCCAGGAAAGTCTGACTGAGTATTCTGCCCCTTTTCAGTGGAAGCCCTGGAAGAAAAGCTCCAAAACTGTAAAGACATTTAAAATATAAAGAAAAGTGCAAGAACAAAAGTAATTAAAAGTAAACATGGTATATTGTATGCAGAACTTAAGTATATATGGTGTAAAGGAGAGCATGATGTACAAGACATACCATATAATTTAAGGACAAAAATGCAAGACATATTATACAATTTAGAGACAGAATTATGTTTAACAATCTGCAATGGATAGCATCAAGCATCATCTTGGAATTTAAATCATGGATATTTAAATATATTCCATGATTTGTTTGTGATTTTCAAAAATCATCATCTTTTACTACAAACAATATTCATCAGATAGTATAGAAGAGGTCAGTTAGAGTAAGTGAGGTTGGAAAGATAGTAGAAGAAAAGAAAATGGAGGAGGTATAGCGAGTTTTAGGAGACCAAGACAGAGAGTGGGTAAGTGGATACCCAGGGAGATAGATGTGAGTGGATGTTCATAGGATCATAGGAAGTTACTAGGCTAATGGCCCTAGGGCCCTTACAAACCTGGCCAAGTTAACACTTGTTCCCAAGAGATGGTAATATACAAAAGTGACAGAGAAAGTGAGTGGGTGTAAATGATTAAGTGATAGTTTTATTTCTGTAAATGTGAGTATTTGTATATGAATTTTCAAAGCATTTATTAACAAATTATTTTACATATGTGTTTTCTTTTGTTAACCAGGCTTCTCTATAGACTATTTTCAGACAACAAGGTCAGGAGCAAATATAAATACTTGGAAAATTTAGTGCAGCCAATCAAATAGCATGATATTGGAAAGTGAGAGGAACATATGCTTAAACAATTTGGAGTAGCCAATCAATCAGCATGGTTTTGGAAGGTTACAGACATTACAGTACAGAGACAAAATCCATGCAGGCATAGGGAGAAAGTGCAGTCCTATAAGCTGCACGTAGCCATAACCATAAATGCTCAAGCTGCCCTTAGGCTATATGGGTTGTTTCCTGTCCTTGAAATGGCACAGGCCAGCTTCAAAAAGCTATGGCCCCCTTCACTCTGACTATTGATTGGCTAATGCTGTGGAGGGAAATAAGCAGTCAGAGTGAAGCTTTCTTCAAGAATTTCTTTCCCATACAGTGGGAGAAAGACCTAACTAAATAATATTAACAATAGAATATATAAAGTAAAACTGGAACATAAAGTAGAAAGCAAACACAGCCCTACTTTATATCCTAACTACAACTATATACAAGAGTAGCGGGTGGAGGGTGGGTGCAGTTGCTGCTACAGTGAGGAATTGGAATAACTACTGTTATGGGTAAGTGCAACTTACATAACAGCACTATGTTCATTTCCCCTGCTGCAGTAGCCCTTTGTTCATTATTCCCCCTGCTGTAGTAGACCTTTGGCTATACTGGATGAATACCAAAGCCTATCCATGCTGGGAGAGGATGGATATGGATCCAGGAGGCCTGGAGAATAGTACTAGCAAAGTTTCACCTGGGTCTAGAAAAGGCATCCAATTTGTAATGATTTGTAAGGGTATCTATAGAGGAGTATGTTGCTACATCTAGAATGTTTATAGAGTCCATCCTTTTCTAGTATGCCATTGAAAAAGGCAAGGCTCGATGTCTTGGTACTGCCCAGAATGGATTTGTCATGGTGGGAATAGCAAAAAACAATAGCTGAGTGCAACCACTTGGAAAATGTCTGTTTAGACATGTCTGTTTAGACACAGGGTATACATTTTTTTACTCCTTGATAAGAAATAAATAGCTGATCAGCTTTTCTAAAGGACTTAGTTTTGTCAAGAGAGCACATGAGCTGCCTATGCATGTCCAGAGTATGCAGAATCTGTTTTCCCTGATTTTTAGTTTCTGGGTAAAAAAGTGGGAGATTGATAGTTTGATTCAAAGTAAACTGTGAAACTGCAAATGAGGTGTTTCTTCTTAAAGCTACCCTGTCCCTATGGAAAATCAGATAGGATCCACCCACCATGAGAGTTTGCAACTCAGAATGTCTTTTTGCAGATGTGCAGCGATGAGTGCAGTTTTCCAAGTCAAGAACATTAAATCAGATTGGAAAGCAGGTTCAACAGCTGACGTATTCAATTTCTCCAACACATAGTTAAGATCCCTAGGAGAAGCGTCTCAGATGTAAACCCTTTTCAGATACTGTATGTTAACAAACAGAAGAAAGAGGAGCATCTTTGGCCAGACATGCTGAAATGACCACAAGATGAACGTTATAGAGGAAAAAGTGAGAACAGGGTAAAGTAACTCACACAAATAGTTGAGCACCAGTGGTATCAAATCCCTGACAGGACCATGGATATTTGCTGTACACCAACTAGAAAAAGTGCTTCCACTTATCACATTTGTTTAGTAGCAGGCTTTCTTGCCTCCTTTTGTACATTCTGCATATCCTCATTAAAAAAGTGCCTAAAAGGTATTAAAACTGAATCATCCAGGCAGTCAGTTGAAATTGATTGATACTGGGGTATATCAAACTCCCTGTGTTGTGTGAGTAGATCCAGCTTGTGATAACTGCCCTTGGCCAATTTTATAAGAAGGGGGAATCAGTGTTGCCTGGGCAAAAAAGGAGTGACCTCAATTATTTTTGAGGTATCCTTTGAGCCTTCAGAATTACCAGGAAAAATCAATGGAAAGGATGGGAATGTGTAAGGAACCTCCCATTCCAAGGAAATTAAAGTGCATATATTTTCCATGCTTGTTTGCTGGGAGCCCTGGAACAAAATTTGTTTAGTTGTCTGTTTCAAAAGGAGACAAACAGATCAATCTAAGATGTTCTCCATAAATGGATCAATTACTGGAAGAACTCCTCATTCAATTTCCATTCATGAGGGTCTGTCTTGGTCCTACTCATCTTGTCTGCTAGTATGTTCTGTTGTGACAGAATGTTAATTGCTTGGAGAGTTAAGGAATGCTGAAGAGATAATTCCAAAGCTATCAATGCCAGTCTGCATAGAGGGGTATGACCTTATACTTCCCAGCTTGTTAATATACTAAAGGACTGTAGCACTGTCTGTAATCACTTGGAGAGGTCCAGGGACCAAAGGAGATGGAGAGACTTCAAAGCATATATCACAGCCAACATATCTTTAAAATTAATGTGCCTTGGTCTGTCTAAAGTATTCCATAGGCCTTGCAGTTTTACACCTCTGGGAACTGCTCCCCAAGCAAAATCTGATGCTCCTGTGGTGACAGTTTGGACTGGTGACTGAAGAGAAAAGGGGCAGCCTGGGTTCAGATAAATTTCTTGTCCCCACTGAAACAGTTCCCTTTTTATAAAGTCCAAAACTGTAATTTGATGCTTCAGAGAATACAAATGCTGGGTCCATGTGTTTTTTAGAAGTCACTGTATCTTTCTCATGTATAATCAGGCAAGAGGTATTATGATAATCAGAGAAGCCATCCATGTATCCGAGGTTCCTGAGGAATTCTCTTGGACAAGTCTGAGACTAATTGGAGACGTATTATGCTAAAAAGGCCATTTGAGGAGAAGAATCTATAAGGCATCCAAGAAACAACAATCCTGTGAGACAGAGTAAAGTAGGAATTTGCAATATTTATCTGTCAGCCCAAACTGGTCAGAAGGGATATAACCCATGTTAATGCCTCTTGACATTTGGATTAAGACTCTGCAAAAATAAGCAGGTTGTCTAAATAAGAAAAGATGTGAATGCCATTTAGACTGAGTACAGTAATCTATGACTGAGGGCTGGACATTTTGCGAATACCCCTGGAGCTGTAGATAAACCAAATCGTAAAAACTAATAATGTAACTCAAAAGCTAAGTGTAGCTTATGGCTGTGGGATGGTAGCAATCATCTTTTAGGTCTAGAGTTGTCAAGTAATTCATGTACAGAATGAGAGGAAACAGGTTTTGTAAGGTCAATACTTTGAACTTTGGAACTTTCACTTAAAGATTTAGAAATGAAAGATCTAGTACTGGTCCCCAAGGAACCTATTACTTTGGTACCAGAAACATTCTGGAATAGAAGTCTTAGCCCCTTTGAGTTAAAGTCACTGTTTTTATGACTCTCTGGGAGTCTAGAGACTGAAGAACCTAAGGAAATAATTCTGTTTGATTTTGATGGTGGGAAGGTATTCCTCAAAAGATGTTTTTGTATCCATAGCCAAATGTAGCTTTCCTGCACTATTAAAATCCAAGGGTCTGAAAAAAATATTTTGCCAATGGGGAATATTGAGGGCAATTTTGGGACATATTTGAAAAGATGTTGCATGAGGGAGAAGGAAGAGGGTAAGAAATGTTGGCATAATCATTCTGTACTATTTGTCTGTCCCTTTTTTTTTTGAAAAGATCATTATGCTGTCATCATTGCTATACTCTTGCCATCTATTCTTTGTGTTTGATTTTCCAGAAGATGACTGGTTCTGTTTATTTGACTTTTTAGTGCAAGAGGGAGGCCTATAGGGTTTATATTAGGATACATGAAATATTTTAGAAACTCTCTGAATTAATTTCCCTCTGTCATCATATTATTTCAGAACCTGGAAAACAGAAGATCCATTTCAGCCTTTACTTCTTCCACAGACTTTTAGTTATGAACCAGAGCAAATCTTCTCAACACTGTAGCAGTAGCAGCGGTTCTAGACACAGTATCTGTACAATCAAACACACTCTTCAAAGCATGTTTAGTTGCTTGATAAAGGGTAGGAATAATCTGGTTCAGGAAAGAGCTTTCTTTTATAGAAGAGTGGAGGCTAATTCCTCAGACTGTCCATATTATACACTATAAACTTTCACATATTTGCCTGGAACATTCTCTTATATATACAGTCTAACAAATTCACCCTCCTTATCACCAAAAGAAGGGCTGGTATTGAGCGCCAGCCTGATACCAGTATAATACACAAAGAAATGGCAGCAGGGTCTGGTCTAAGTTGAGGGGGAAAAGAAATGTATTAGCCAGAGTGTACTTTATACATCTTATCTGCTTTTTTAGGAACTAATGACTGTATATCATGATGGCTATAGAAACATTCAACACATCCTCCAGGGCTGGCAATGTAGAAAGAATGGGAGTGGAATGAGGTATATCCATTTGCAGCATATCATGCTATTTCCTCAGTTAACATCTATTTGCTCCCATAAAAATTCTTAATCCATCTTTGCAATAGTCTGGTAAAATTAAAATTCCTGCACAGGAGGATAAGAATTAAAGTTTACCTCACAATCAGGGAACTGGGTTTTAAAATCTGTAGGATTCACAGACTATCAGCTAAGGTGTAGACTGAGTTTGCAACAACAGCTTTCTAGGTACTGCATGAAGAGGCAGCTGGACCAGAGTGAATTTCCATGCTGAAACTAGGGATGAAGTAACAAAAGCTGTAAGCATTGCTGGAGTGAGTTAGTTGAAAGGTAAGTTGCCACTTATTGTTCCCAAGCAGCACACATACACTCAGACCACTTTCTCCAGTTCCTTAAATTATAAAAATATAAAAAGTAGAACAGAATTTCCCTGTCAGTACTGATCAAGAACTTGTACAAACAGGGGGTGTGGTCAAGATGGCAAACTACTTACAGCACAAAGTCGTATCTCTGCTTTATTTTCTTTTTCTGACAGGAGTTTTTAATACAAATTTAATAAAAACTTATTTTCTTATACATTTTGAGTCTTTTAAACAAAATTGGACAACTATTTCAAAGAAAAATCAAGTTTCTATGTGTTTTCTTTGATTTTTTCCTGTCAGAAGTTTTATTGATTATTGTGACAGAATGAGCCACTAAAAAGTGAACTCTCAAGATAACTCAGTCAAAAATGAACTACAGTCTATAATGGGCAGTATCCAGAGGGTCTATATTAGAACCTTTAAGCATCAGCTCTCCAAACACCTAAATGTCGACCCGTAAACAGCAAAATCTGAAAACTGCGAATGGGCACTTCCGCAAATTTTTTCATAGGGAAAAAATTTGCTTGGCCGGAGAACAGACAAGTAAACTTTCAAACCCTAATAAAGTGGGGGGCTTCATCTCCACATACCCCGATGTGGGGAGCTGTGCCCCCAACACACACACCTAACTAAATATGCCAACTCTGAGATCACTCTACATTGGAGAAAAGTACAAATTCCCAATAACAGCCAAGTGGCCGGTTGTGGCTTTCAGCTTTCACTGTTTACGGGTCGGCCATTAGGTGTTTGGACACCTGACGTTTCAAGGTTCTAATATAGACCTGTATCCAGGAGCTTTCTGTTAAATTTGATAAACTT
Organism: Protopterus annectens; assembly: GCF_019279795.1. Taxonomy (NCBI): domain Eukaryota; kingdom Metazoa; phylum Chordata; order Ceratodontiformes; family Protopteridae; genus Protopterus; species Protopterus annectens. The sequence goes on along the minus strand of NC_056733.1, from coordinate 1,892,192,982 downwards.
GAGATCAAAATGGACAATATCAAAGAAGATTCCAAGAAAGAAACAGAAATGTTAAAAAGAGATCCTAAAACAACAATCTGTTCAGATCTCAGCAATAGAAGACACACTAAATGACCTGGATAGCAGAATGGCAGAGTGAGAATTATATAGAATTCCAGTTAAAACAAAATACTTTGCTTATAGAAATACTAGAGAACCTAGAAAGTAGATCTAGAAGAAATAATATTAGGATGTATGGAATACCAGAAAAGGAAGGAGGAGACAATATGTTGCAGTTTTTTTTTAACTAACTGGATACATAAAATTCTAAATCTACCAGAAGATCTCTTTTTAGTATTGAGAGAGCCCATAGATCTCTTTCAACGTCTTCTTTGAAGAAATATTTTTCGGCCCCCAGCTCTATTATTGTAAAATTTCTCTCCAGACAAACAAGGACCTGGTGATGTAGACTGCTTGGGCTATTTCTCTGATAAAAACAAATAACAGTATCAGGTTTGACAATGACTATACTGCACCTGTTATGACCAAAAGAAAAGCATGTATTCCATTCATAAAAGACTTAAATAAGCTAAACATTAAAGCTCAACTAAATTTTCCAGCCAGAATTAGGATCATTTACCATAAGGTCAGAAAAACCTTTATTTCTCTAGAAGATGCAGTGGACTTTTCTCAGAAAAATAAACATTTTGGTCAATCAGAAAATATGGATTGGACTCTTGTCATCTTAAAGAGACAAGCAACAAGAAATGGTTGGTCTTTGAAGGACAAAAATAATAAAAAAAAAATAAAGAAAAGTAATGTTCTTGTTTTCTATTTTGTCTAAATAGCTTTTTCTCGGGTATTCAATGCTGTCATCTATTACAGTTCATCATCTTATACAAGGTAAAACAAACAAAAAAGTTTGTACTTTATCAAAATACTTTTTCTATAGTGTCTGATATAGTGTATATGTGTTATTTTTACTATCATTTATAAGCCCCTTTATTATTTTATTTTAATTCTCTCTAACATTATTTTCAAAACATAGAGAGTAGTGTATATGTGGTGGTTGGGTGTGTATTGACAGAATCAGAAATAGTGTGTATATATATTAATATTACTATTACTTATAGGTCTCTTTATTATTTTATTTAAATCCTCTGAAACATTATTTTCTAACATATAGAGTAGTGTGTATGTGGGGGTGTATATTAATATGTTTAACCAATCCACTTTATTAATATACCCTTTTTATGCATAATTTCAAGTAATCTGTTTTTTTTTTTTTTTTTTTTTGGTTATTCTATCTGGTGAATGGGGCTGTATGTGATAAGCTTTATCTATTTGCAGTGGGTGTTGTGTTGAATAGTTTGGGCTGCATGAAAATCATTTATATACATTACTTCACTTTCTTTTAATAAACATAACTTTTATGGTGTTTGTTCATTACTTGGGCTCTTATTCAAAGAATTAGAGATGCTATTGACTGTTTTTTTTACAGTAAGTGCTTCTTTTCAGTCTCTTTTCCCACCTAGTGTTAAATTGCTTTAGAATGTTTTTCATATATATCAAGCTATTTTTTCAACTTATAATAGTCTAGATTCCATGTTCAAGCTGCCTGTGCTACAGAAAATACATTTTGAACTTTAACCCACATTTACAAGAAGTGAACATTTAGAATGTTAAAACAAGCAGCAGAAACACAAAAATAGAACATTTAAAATTAATCTAGGTAATTTTAAAACATATCCATGTAATTTTTATGCTCATTGTCTTTTAAAAAATAAAATAATGAAAAGAAGAAAAGGAAAGAAAAAATGTAGTGAGAAGAAGAAAAAGAAGACATATACAGACTTAAAGTCACTTGGTATTTTTAGTGACATCTTGTTGTGATCCTAATTATAGTTTAGTGAAAGTTGTAAGCACAGTGTAAATATAATATACTCATGCAGCAGAACATCACATACAGAGGAATATGTCATTTATAGTGATGAAAATGATTGTTTAAAACAATATCACTAGTTTAAAAAGAAGCTGAAAAACTAATATAACTTTAATAATGAATTAGACAGTTACTGCTATGCTACCTATTACAGTAATGGAATTTCCTCTACAGTTTCTCTGGTTGTGTAACATGCTTTTTGTTCACACAAATGTTTACACGCTGTCAGACTGGATTTCTGATTATTCAGACTAAATATTTCAGGACTTGGCATTTGAGTCCTGATATTTTAAAAGGTTATCTGATCCATTATTGTCACTGACCTAATATATTGTTTCATATCCAGACTTCATTTATGCAAGTACAAACCATTAACTTCTTTGCTAGCTATGTCTTGTATTTCTGACAGTTTCTAACTTTTGCATTGTTCAAAGGCTATCTGGTGTTTTCTACCTGGGCTCTCTCAGAATACAGGGGATCCAGTATTTGTCTGCCTGGAAAGATATGATCGACAAACCATGATGCTTTGCCAGAGATGGTCTGCACCTGTCACCCCTGGGATTCAGGTTGCTGGCTAAAGCTCTTGCCACCCCTATAGTGCATTTTTTAGGCAAGGTTCAAAGGATAAAACCACCACCGTAACAGATGCAAGCATGCAAAATCTGAAGGTAATGCTACTCAATGCTAGAAGTCTAAACCTCAAAATGCACTCTCTCGAGGCACTCCTAAAAATGGAGAACATCGATATCTGTGCAGTGACTGAGACCTGGTTCAAGGCTCCAGAGAGCACCCCTGCAATACCAGGCTACAATTCTTACCACACTTTTCAGCCACAAAACCAAGACCGAATCACTAAAGGTGGAGGAGTGTCCATATTCACCAAGGATATTTACACCTCCAGGCTAGTTGCCCAACACAATGCATCTGAAATTCTCCAGGTGCAACTAACACTAGGTAAGACTGCAATCCAAATTGTAGCTTGCTACAGATCCCCCACCATACCCCAAGATTCTCACTATACCTTCCTAAACATACTGGAAAATATTAAGATACAACCAAACACCCTAATACTGGGTGGTTTCAACTACCCTGCCATTAATTGGGAAAACTACTCAGGTACCAACTCCTTTTCCCAACAGTTCTTGGAATTCATAAATTCCAACACCCTGGATCAACTAATCCATTGTCCCACCAGGGGCTCCAATATCCTAGACCTGGTCATTACCAATATGGGAGATATATGCTCCACACCAGTGGTCACCCCCTCATTGGTCAGGTCTGACCATAAGCAAATCACCCTTGACATCCACATCCCACCCCCCCCCCCCAGTAAGGAAACCTCCTTAAAAAACTTCTCAAAAGCCAACTTCATGCTACTGAAGTCAGAAGTGACAAACTTCACAACACCCACGCAGACAGGATCTGGAAGTTCAACTGCAGAATCCTACACTAAGGCACTGTACGAGCACATCCACTCGTGCATGAATCGTGTCATCTCAAATAGAACCAAGATGCTCTTCTCCAAAAAAAGGAAGCCAATCTGGTGGTCCCCTGCTATAAACAAACTATACAACAGAAGGAAGAAACTGTTGCAGAAAAGAGGAAAATCCCAGGACGCAAAACACTCCCTCATCAGCCTCAGTAAGAAGCTGAGATCCCTTATAAAATCCTCAAAAGCTAGTTACAAAAATAAAATTGCCAAAGATTCCAAAGACAACCACAAGGCATTCTATAGTTATGTCAAGCATCTATATGGCAATGCTCAGATCTGCTCTGAGCTACAACAGAATGGCTTTAAATATACTGATCCCAAGGATATTGCCAATATCCTGGCAGATTGATTTAGTATCAACTTCACCCCCTTCTCAACCCCTAAAGGGCCCATCTCAATACCAAAAGATTGCCAAATTCCGATAATCACAGCCACACAGGTAGAAACAGCACTCTCCAAAGCTAAGAATACAGCATCCATGGGACCAGATGACATCCTGGGTTGTGTACTACATGAACTACAAAATGAACTGGCACCCCACCTAAGTGTCATGTTTAATCATAGCCTCACCTCAGGCTTTGTGCCCACTGAGTGGCGCACAGCTACAGTTATCCAGCTCCACAAGGGACGATCCACCTTGGATCCCGGGAACTACCGTCCCATCAGTCTGACAAGCCTGATCTGCAAGGGCATGGAACGCATTATCATGGAACTTATAAGCAAAGACATTGGCAACCTTCAAACACTGGACCCCACCCAGTTTGGGTTTGTGAAGGGCCAATCTTGTCTCCTGAATCTGATTGACTTCTTTGAATCGGTCTCCAGAGCTGTGGGCGAGGGTAAAGCGGTCCACACAACCTATCTGGACCTCGCCAAGGCCTTCGACACCATCCCCCACTCTGGAATCATAGATAAACTTACTAAGCTGGGCATAAATCCCTACATCACTCGATGGGTTGCCAACTGGCTTACTGACAGACCCCAGACTGTAAAAGTAGCCAACTCCAAATCCAGCTCCAGACAAGTGACAAGTGGAGTACCTCAGGGTTCAGTCTTGGGACCACTCTTGTTTGACATCTACTTCTCTGAAGTACAGGCCAACACTAAGGGACTCTGGCTAACAAAGTTTGCAGATGACTGCAAACTGGGAGCCATTATTGAATCCCCGAAGGATGTAGATATTCTACAAAAGGGCCTTACAGAAACAGATGCCTGGTGCCAGAGCCATGGGCTCAAGCTTAATGCCAAGAAATGTATAGTTATCCCCTTTGGAAAAAAACATGTACCCATGAACTACCACATAGGTGGCAGGAGACTAAACATAGAAAGTGTGATGATAGACTTAGGGACACAAGTGGACAGTGGTCTCACTTTCGATAACCACATCACCACAACAGTCAGGAAATCCTTCCATGTGGCACACCTCATCACTAAGGGCTTTTCATCCAGAAAAAAAGAGGTCATTTTCCCACTGTACTCATCCCTCATTAGACCCATTATAGAGTATAATGCCCCATTTGGTATGTACCTCACAAGACATCTGCAACAGCTGGAAAGGCCACAGAAATACCTCACTAAAAGAATCACAGGCCTAAAGCAGATGCCATATGCCGACCGTCTAAAAAAACTACAGCTATACTCTATGGCATATCGTCTACTCAGAGGTGATCTCTGTATAACATACAAGGCCATGTCAAACCCTGAGCTGTTGGACATGCTCCACTTAAAGAAATCCCAATCCTTCAGAGCCACACGCTACAGGGATCTAAACCTTATCATCACAATGAACAAAACATGCTGGAGGGATAGGTTCCTAACCCAGAGACTCCACATACTCTGGAATAGACTGCCCATACATGTCAAGCAGAACGCCTCATTGGCCCTCTTCAAAAGGAACCTTGATGATTGGATGGGAGATAGGAAATTCACCCCGGGGATCATGTCAGTCGCCCTGCTAGACAGGGGCCCAGAGAAGTAAATATTGTGGGAAGAAATTGCCAGGGAATTGCTATGGCTAGGCTTGCATAGGCCTTAGGGCCGATAGCCTAGTACCAACCTATGAACCTATAAATGTTTACACACTGTCAGACTGGATTTTTGATTATTCAGACTAAATATTTCAGGACTTGGCATTTGAGTCCTGATATTTTAAAAGGTTAACTGATCCATTATCGTCACTGACCTAATATATTGTTTCATATCCAAACTTCATTTATGCAAGTACAAACCATTAACTTCTTTGCTAGCTATGTCTTGTATTTCTGACAGTTTTCTAACTTTTGCATTGTTCAAAGGCTATCTGGTGTTTTCTACCTGGGCTCTCTCAGAATACAGATTCTTCACAAGATTAGATAGTTTTATTAAAGAAGATCTGATAAGTAAAATAACTTTTTGCAACAGACAGTAACACACCTAAAGGTTTAATCTCATAAAAAAATATAACAAACACATAGACCATGGGTGATCCACAAATAATGGAAGATCTGAGATGTAATACAAAGAGCATCAAGACTGTTGGTGGAATACAGAATACTTACAAATGCATAGCATGAATGAAGCTGATAGCATAGTAAACAGAGAATGACATGTGCCATACATAACATCTGGCAGTGTATTAAAATATTGTTGTAGAGAGCTGTTTATCATCTGAAAGTTGATAAGATACAGATTAAGCATCTGTACTTAAGTAAATGATGTTACATTGCAATTCTATATACATAAGGGCATCCACATACAAAAACACACTCAAACTGAAATACATATTTACACAAACCACACCTGTTTATTCATAATTAAGGGATCTACAGATGTATTTACACAAGGTATAACCAACTGCCTATTAAAACTAAATACCCTATAACCTTTTTGCATCACTTCAGTATACAGTTGTCCCAGTGCTTTCCTAGAAATGCAATTGTGAGATCTAACACCCGATGTGATGCCCAAAAGAGCTGTATAATGCAACAAAACTATAAGGTTAAACTCAGGGAACACTTTATTACTAAACTGCAAATGAAAACAAGCATGCAGGAAGCTAGCATATCTTATATCAGATAACATATGGTTCACACCTCTGCACACTAGTTGCTATAAAATTGTTTTTTATACAAAATTATTTTTATAGACATTTGACTGAAAACTATTAACAGTGATTATAAACTTACTCTGTGAGAAATATATTTGACTTCTGTACATATATTAATTTGCATATAACAGCATTTATTTACATTGCTATATTTTACTTTAATAAAAGCTATTGTCTTCTGTGCTATATGAAACAGTTTAGAGGAGAAGATCCTTAATCTGCTCAACATCTGTTGCCTTAATTACTCAAGTTAATTTGCTAATTATTGTAAATAATATTAATGAGCAGATTTAACTCTTTGAAATGTTCTGCATTTGTTAGTGAAATGCATCATTTTATTTTATATTAAACTGGCTTTTAAATTATTTAAAACATTTTTCATCTCCTATTGGTATGATGAATACAAAAACTTGATCTACACATTTCAAGATAGGGCAATAAAAAATACTTTAAGCAAATTTGTAAGTACATGATACTTAAAATATAATCATAAAATACTGCTTCCAGTACAGAAGGTAGATATTAAATGTATACTCCAAATACTAGAGATATTGATAGTAACACACATAAATTCATAATACAAACATTCACTTAAAAACACTCACTCATTTGTATATTTACTCTCATGATACATACAACATATTCACTCTCTTAACTGTTAATATGCATATCAAGCATCTACTCATAATTTACAAACACATACATACAGTTATATGTATGGACATTCATGTAAATATATTAAGAATACATAAGCACATACAATATACAAAAATGTATAATGCATGTAAGGTGTAAAATAAGGCTCTAGGTGATTTGGTCATGTTGACTAATGTCACTAAAAGGGCATGGGTAGTTACTGGTATTAAGTGGGTTGAGGACCCAGCCTACTCCAACCTACACCAGGGTCCCATGCCAATGTTGGGAGGGGTATGTGCCTCTATTGACCAGTGTGTGCCTACCATAAAGCCCAGCAGCCCATGGTCAATAAAGCTACTAGCCAGCTGGTGTCTAGTTGCCCAGAATGAGTTACCTGGGATAGCTCTGTAGAGTGAAAGATGTACATAAAACCAATCAACCTGCCAAACATGAACTAAGAATTGTTACATTAAATGTGGGTTCACTGATGGGATGCAGCTTGGAAGTGGATGACATGATGATACAGAGGAGGCTGGACATCCTATGAATCCAAGAGACAAGATGGAAGGGCAGTACAGCATCCAGAGTCTACTACTCAGTAAGGGGACAGGCTAGAAATGGAGTGGGAATTGTGGTGAGAGAGAGAGGCTTCCGAAGGCAGTGAGGGACATCATCAGAATTAGTGACAGACTCATGACAAGCAGACTCCACTGTGATAATAGGGCAGTATTCATAATCTCAGCATATGCCCCACAGCAGGGTTGTGATAGTGAGGAAAGGAGTGCATTCAGACAGCAGTTGCAGGACCTAATAGATAAAGTAGGACAACATGAATTGATGTTAATAATGGGTGACTTGAATGCACATATCAGGACAGACAGAACTAGATATGAGGACTGCCTGGGTCCACATGGGTGGCACATCAGGAATAAAGAAGGAGAGGCCATTCTAGTCTTCTGTCTTGAAAAATGGCTTGATAGTAGCCAAATAACCGTTCAGAAAGAGAGACAGTCAGAAGATCACATACAAGAGTGGCCAACATGCAACTCAGGTAGAATTACTCCTAGTAAGGAAAAGGCACTGGGGAAGAATAAATGATTGCAAAATCATCCCCATTGAAATAGTCAGCCCACAGCATAAACGATTGATTGCCACAATCAGCTGCAAGCAGTGGTCAAAGAAGGCTCTAAGGTCAACAGAGACCAGGCTAAAGACCTGAAAGTTGACTGATGAGAAAATACAACAGTTCAAGGAATTACTCAGGGCTCTAGCACCCCAAGAAGAAGAAGAGGAAATAGGTGGAGTTAAAGAGGAATAGCAAAGCCTCAAAACTGCATGCGTGAGGACTAAAAACAGATATGTGGCTGAGTCAGGTATGGAAATAAGGTACAGAACGAAAGCTGGTGGTAGAATGCAGAAGTCCAGAAAGTCATCAAAAGAAAGGAATGCAGGAAAAAGTGGGAGATATAAAAGACTGACCAGGCAAGGAAGGAATACTGGATGGCTAACAAAGATGTTAAGAAAGTAGTTGCAATAGCAAAGAATAGAGCATGAGGGGCAGTATCAACTTCTGAAAAGTGACTCATTAGGTGGCACAAAGAAGCTATATCAGGGTGCAAGGTAAAGATAGAAAGATAAAGAAGATAGTCAGACACCCTTCATAAGGGATGCCAGCAACAACCTGCTCACCAGTCCACAGAACATCAAAGGCAAATGGAAGGAGCATTTTCAGCAGCTTCTGAATGAAGAAAACCCCACAGAAACTGTACTGTCCTGGGGGCGTGGCTAAGGATGAACACAGGATAGCAGCAGATTTCTTCAGCTCCACCAATTTCATTACACTGATAGGAATTAATTACTTAAAAAATTAATTTTTGAAGTAATTTTCTTTCTAAATATGTTTGTTTTATATAGTTCTTGAACTATATCTAAAAAAGAAAGGAAATTTTAACAATATTCCTGTCAGAAATCACTTTGGAAATTTTCCTGTCAGTTTATCAGTCTGAAATGAGTTCCAGTAAGACAAATTCTCAAGACTCCAGCATCAAGAAAGAACTTCAGTCTCTGATAACTATAATCCAGCAACTTACTGCTAAGATGGATAAAATGGATACTAAAATTGATACCTTCATAGAAAAACTACAAAACAAATAGACTTGTTACATATAGACCTGCAACAACAGAAGATCCAGATGACAGGCATAGAAGAAGCTGTGAATGACATGGAAAATAGAATCCAAGAAGAGGAAATCAACATTGAGTTTCTGCTGAAACAAAATACACATTTACAAACAAAGCTGGATGACCTGGAAAATAGATCTAGGCGCAATAACATTAGGATTTTTGGACTGCCAGAAAATATTGAAGGTAACAATATTACTTCTTTTTAACAACATGGCTCCCTAAAACTTTAGACTTACCAGAAGCATTCTCTTTTGGTATCGAAGAGCACATAGATCTATAGCTAATACTAACTCTAACAAAAACTATCCTAGATCAGTTATAGTTAGATTTCTATCATCTTTGATAAAGAGATGGTTCTTAAATCTGCTTGGGCTAAAGCTCCTGTTAAGATTAATGAGACAACTGTGCGTTTTGACAATGACTATTCTTCCTTGGTAATAGCTAAAAGAAAAGTTTTTCTGCCACTAATAAGGGAGCTTAAAGAAGCACAGTTTAAAACATACCTTCTGTTTCCTGCCAAGCTAAAAATCTTCCTTCCTGATGGTCCTAAAATTTTTGATGACTTAGACTCTGCTTTACTGTTTATCAAAAAAAATAAGATTTTGGATACAATAGAGGAAATGGAATGGGCTAGTCCTTCATTAAAGAGACTGGCAACTGAAACTTCGTCAAAGACTTCAGAGAAGAAGAAGAGACTAAAAAACAAATGATTTGTTCTATGTTTTTTTTTCTCTCATCATTTTATTTCATTATTAATCTTTTTAAATATAGTTCCTGCATTTGCAGAAAGCCACAAATATTCTGAAAAAGATTTAATCAAAGTTATTCTCTGTGTGCAAAGAAATGTTTTGTTTCATAACCAGTCAAAATATCTGAGGAACTAATAACAAGCTATTATTCAATATGTTTCTCTTTCTGAAAAAGAGAAGTAAGGTCAGTAATTTGATACATTTTTTTTTCTTTTTTTTCTCCTTTTCTTCTTTTCTTTGTTTAAACAATGACATTTTATTTAGATTATGTAATTGGTAAAGGGTGGGGGAGGGCAGGGAGAGAAGAGTAATGAAAATATGATAAATGGAATAATAACATATTTATTCCTTGTAAAAAGTTTATATGTTCTTCAAATGCTATTCCTAATTATACTTTCTTGATTATACTGCTTATGCTTGTTTGTAAATAATCTGTCATGCTTTAACTAATAATAATTAGAACTAAATAATAGTAAATAATATGTTTTATATTTAACTCTATTAATATAAACAGTAAGTAATATTCCATTGTATATACTTCTTATAGCTTTCTCTTACATTTTTTTTTATTTCTGCTTTACACTCTTTTATTTTCTACTCTCTTTTCTTTTCTTTATTCTTTCTCTTTATTTTTTTTCATATTAATATATAGAAATGCTTTTGATCATATAGACACAGTAAATAATAAGATTTGCATAAAAATTGAGTTGGGACAAAAATATTGAGTTTTATTACTTATTAATAACTTTGGGCTTAATTTCACTTACATAGAGGCTGTAATAACTTGTAAAATACATCGCGAAGGTTTTGTCATGTTTAGATGCATTTACACTGCTAAATGAATGTTTGACACTAGTTTTTAACAAGTTTCCCATCGAAATGTTAAGGGAGACAATCTGGGATGTGGGCTACCTCATGAACAGTGTCCTCGAGTTGTTTTAAAAGCTTCAACTCTCAGAATTCTCACAGAGAAGCTGAAAGCAGTAAATTTGACCTTTGACCTAGATATCACACTGACACATCGCAGATTCAGGAAGAACACTCTACCAGGAAGTAGAACTGATGCAAATGCGACTATGTGAAGGAAAATGAACTCTTTAACATTTAAATGTGAGTTATTTTATATAATTACTTAAATATCTATGTTATAATTCATAAAATATGTCAGTTATAATGATTTTAAATGATGCAGTTTCTTGTAGTAAGTAAATGTCTTATTTTAGAAGGCATAGAAAATGAAACATTTATTCAAGTGTTTTTGAAAATCTACTTGACTGCAGCATACTAATCTGTGTTAAAACTTATGTTCCAAACATATACATTACTATAACTCATTTAATTCATCTGATTGACAAGCATAAATAACTTTATAACTCTATTCTGGAAGAAATTGTCATGTGATATATTTTAAAGCAGTAGTATAGACATACAAAATACAGATTTTTTTTTTACAATAATGCAAGTGTTTCTGAGAATTTGCATAACTATGCAGTATGATTTATAACAATTTCTATAAATATAATATGTTATTCTATTGACAATAATGAGTATGAGTAAAATGCTCATATACAAGCAATTCAAGTTTTTTTTTTTTGGAAGCTGTTGACTGCATTTACATGACAGAAAATAGATGCATCTTAATATATGTAATGTCTGAACCATATTAGCCAAAGTTTTTGATTTAAATGAATGTTAGAACTTATTTTTACATACTTTGAATAAATTAATATGTAAATATGCCTTCCTTTTTTTTCTCTCTCTCTTTCTTTCACTCTCTCTCCCTCTTTCACGTCTTTTATTTCTCTCTCCTCTTGGTTCCTAATATCAGATTATTTGAATGCTATTTGAATACAAGTGTATTATATTACATAGATGTATATAGTAGTATGAATAGTTTTTTTAAAAAAGTTTATTTTAGTTTATATGATGCTGTTTTATCAAATGTGTAGTCTTGTCTTGCTAGATAATTGAATTGAAAGCTGTTAATTTAAGTTAAATATAACCAGTATTAAATTGATAAGGTGGTAGCTGAGGTACTGCTGATTAGGGTAGGGGTTAACTTGAGTGGTAAATACTACTCTAAGTTGGAGTTTTTAACTCCAGGCTGGATGCAAGGTTTAATCCTTACATTATTTTCACTTGTTCATTGTTATATGTATATAGTTTTGACATCCACAATATATTTTGTACACTCATTGTCACTACAAACAAAATTGAATCCTATACAAAATCCCATAAGAGATTCAATAAATACAGCTATATTTAAAGGTACACCTAAAGGAGGAGATGTAACATTACTTATGTTGTTATTTGTTATTTTGATCATAAGATTCTTAAGTTTTAAAAATGCCAAATGACATCTTTAAAAGGAATTTCTTTAAACATTAATGGATTGAATAATCCGTGTAAAAGGGCAAGCCTAATAAGATACATTAATTTACATAAGGCCAACTTAGTCTTCCAGCAAAAAACCCATCTCTTGAAAAAATATATTGATAAACTAGCCACAAGCAAATATACAGTATTGGTTAGTTCAGAGCACACTCAGAAAAAAAGAGGAGTGGCTATTTTATGGAATAAAAGTATGCCTATTCCTAAAACCATTAAGTCTTATCAGGATGACAAAGGAATGTTTTGTATGGTTACAATACAAATTAATGGGAAGACTTACACTTTAATTAATGTATATTGGATACCTGGAATTGGTATTAATACAGTGAAACATCATCTTGATAAGATCATATCATTCTCTATAGGAGATATTATTTTAGCTGGTGACTTTAATTGTATACTACATGAAAGTGATACTACCACTAAAGGAAAAAGAAGAATTACATCTAATGCAAAACATTTAAATGATTTTGCTAATTCTTATCATTTGAATGATATTAATAATCAGATAGATTCAAAATCATTACCATACACCTTTTTTTCTAACAGATACAAAACTTATTCAAAAATAAAGAGGGTCTTTATTTCTAACCAGATGGTAACAGATTTAATTAATTCCAAAATCATTTCATGTCCTATATCTGATCATAATTCAATTGTTTTTGAATTCATGATAAAAATACTCATAATGTTCAGATCAAAAGGATACCAGCATACTTAACTCAACTAAAAGACTATAAAGAATATATACTTTCAGAAGTAAAACATTTTTTAGACATAAATAATACTCCTGAAGTCTCCATTGTCTATGTTTGGGATGCCTTAAAATCATATCTATATGGACAAAGTATCAGATGGTATAATAATAAAAGGAAATCTTGGGATAAGGAATTGTTAGATATTCAAAGTAAATTAGACTCTTATAAACATAATAATAAAGAAAATATTATGGACAAGAAAGTTATTGAAGAAATAAACAAACTAAATGAGAAATACAAAGAAATTTTAACTCATAAAGTTAAAATAACTTTAGAGAAATACAAGTTTTGTCTTATTCAATAAGCCCCAAATACTTGTATAGACTTAAAAATAAAACCAAAAGGTTGAATAAACAAAACCATATCAAAGAAATCTTTTCTCTAAGGAAAAAGAAGAATGTTTCTAGTATACCAGAAATACTAGATGAATTTAGAAATCACTTTCACAAAATTAACCATAATAACATTAACATGGAACCTAAAGATAAAATAAAGGAGTTTATAACCACAAACATGAATAAAAAGCTTAATAAACAACAGATTAAACTATTGGACAAAAGTATTTCATATACAGAGGTTATTACACAAATAAATAAGCTTAAATCAAACAAAGCACCGGGTAATGATGGTATTATACCAGAGATATATAAAATCCTTTCTAAAAGTACATATTCATTAATACATAAGGTTTTATTTTGGCCCAAACTGAGTTAATAACCCCCATCTTGGCAATATACATTTATTTCGCCAATTTTAAAACCTAATAAAGATCCAACTAGATGTACTTCATATCGGCCCATCTCATTACTTAATGTTGATTATAAAATGTTTATGAGTATTTTTGCTGATAGATTGAAGACAATCATCCCGGCATTATAGATATAGACCAGACAGGCTTCATTGTAAATAGAAATACTTTTGATAATATAAGAAGAACTTTAACATTAATTGATTTTGCAAATAGGAAAAAGAAAGATTTAACACTTATTAGTATTGATATAAGTTCAGCATTTGATTCAGTAAGTTGGGACTATCTGTTTACCTTACTGAAGTGCACAAACTTCTCAGATGCATTTGTAAATCTAATTGAGCATTTATACAAAGGAACATTGGCTTATATTAAGGTAGGAACATATGTTTCACAAAAATACCCATTTTAAAGGTACAAAACAAGGATGTCCACTTTCTCCACTATTATTCACTTTAGTAATGGAGCCTTGGGCTAATTTGATCAGAAACAGTACTGACATAGAGGGTTTTGAAATAGATGAAAATACAACATCCAAAATTCAACTTTTTGCAGATGATGTTCTAATTACATCAGCAGGATCTAATTCTTCTATGCAGTCTCTATTTGATAAAATGATGAATTTTAAAAGTATTTCTGGTTTAATATTCAATGAAGAAAAAACTAAAATACTACCTATATATACACGAAAAAATATTCTCATTAGTGATTTTACTAAATATGTACCCAATTCAGGTCAGATAACTTATTTAGGTATAATACTATCTAAAGATATTAAATCTATTATATATAATAATTATAATACCTGTTTTCTTAATATACAAAATCTTTTTAATACCTGGAATATGTTTTTTACTATGGAGGAGAGACTTACAATTATTAAAATGATAATATTCCCCAAGATTTTATACTTAATACAATCAATAATACTTCCACCTACAAAAATAATTATCAAGAAACTGAATACACTAATGTTAAATTTCCTATGGGCACCTAATAGACCTAGGATTGCATTAAAGAAACATACTAATAGCTGGTCTCAAGGGGGTATTTCTTTTCCAGAGTTTAATTTATATACTATCTCTTCTATTGTAAAAGTTATTACTTTATTAATAGATCAGTCATATGTCACAAAATGGAAAGATGATTGGGAGCTAATTAGTATGCACTTCATGAAAATCTCCTTAACACATAAAAATATGATTGTAAATAACTCCATGTTATGGTTACTAAAGTAATTTTGTACTTCACCTATTACACCTAAACATATGGTTTGTTACCCATTAAATATTATTATTAGCTATCGTAACTTTATATTCATGCACCCTAAGTATAGGGAATGGAATTTTATTATATTCCCTATAATGTATACCCAGGGTATGCTTTTGTCATCTACTTCTGAAGGAACTCATTTAGCTATAGATAATGATCTAAAGTACTGGTAGTTGATATCTGATAATAAAGTTAAAAATCTAGATTTCTTAAAACAAGAATTTGATCTAAGAGAAACTTGCTGGTTAGAGGTTCAGACCTTTAGACAACATCTCATTAATAAAATAGATCTAATGTCTATAACAGTTAAATAATCTATTCCAACACTGATTGATTACTTGATATTAAATTTACAACATAAAGTTTCTGATAAAGGTAAACTTTCATACATACATAAAATTATCAGACAAGAAACTTTTTACAGTGTAGATACATACTGGAATTATTTCACTTCTATTAATGGGGACCCACCAAATCAACAAGATAAACAATATATATTGGAATCTGCCTATAGAACTACGTCTTCCATTGTCTGGAGACTTTATACATGGAAATTTTACATAGATCTTTTATACACATTTGATGATGAATAAAATAAATAATAAAGATAATCTATGTAAGAGATGTAATGTAGAAATTAATGCTGACTGGGCTCATATGTTTTATGACTGTATAAAATTGAAAGAATACTGGAAGTCAATTAATGAATTTTGCAGGCTCTTTTTACAGATAATTTCATTATTTCTAAATCTCTTATATTATTCAACACACCTGTACCTCAAAGTGTTAAAAGGTTAAGCTTCCCTTGTTATGGTCTATTTTAGCAGTGGCTAGGAAAATAATAACCAGAAATTGGATTTCAGATACACCTCCTTCGTTCAATGAATTAAAAATGTTATGAATATAGTGTGCCATATGGAAATAAACACAATTAGGTCAAGAACAACTAGAAAAACATCTTATTATATTGTATGGGATAATTTACAAAATTTGTTAAAAAAATCCTAATTTCAATAGCATGGTATTTTAGTTTAATTAATTGATCTGATTGTAGTGGATGTCTTTGTAAATACTTTAGTTGTTTTGTTGAATGTTATAATCATATCTATTTTTAATTACTTGTATAAAATTGTTATGATATTTCTCTTGTATGTTAAAACAATAAACCTGTTTTGAAAAAAGAAACTGTACTGTCCCAGAAACAGCCTACGATGAGAGAAGAAGAGGAGCCTATCATAGAAGAAGTAAGAATAACACTAAGGAAAATGAAGTCATTGAAAGCAGCAGGCTCAGATGAGGTCACAGTAGATATGATAAAGATGCTGGGGAGAAATGGCTCCTAAAGGTACTCATAGCAGTTTGGAGAGAAAGGCATATCCCAGATGACTGGAGAATAAGCATACGTATGCCTGTGTACAAAAACAAAGGGGACATCCACAACTGTGGACAGTACAGAGGAAGCAAACTCCTATCACATTGTATGAAAGTTCTAGAGATGGTGACTGATAAACAGATACGCAGAGTAGTAGAATGTAAGATGGGAAATGAGCAGTTAGGATTCAGATTAGGATGCAGCACAACTGACCCGATGTTTGAAGTGAGACAGATAGTTGAGAAGATGCTAGAGATGATGAAAGAGTCCAACTGGGCATTCCCATACTTGGACAAAGCATATGACAAGGTCCCAAGAAAGCTGATCTGGGCAGTACTGAGGTAGTCTGAAGTCACAGAAACACTGGTAGAATTAGTGCAGGCTATGTACAAGGACCCAATGACTCAAGTATGAACAGTGTTTGGCCTCACAGAGGGGTTCCCAGTGGAAGTGGGTGTATACCAGGGTTCAGCTCTGAGTCCACTGCTCTTCATACTGGTGATGGACTACATTAGCAAGCAGGTTGGAGGGAACAGATCAGCAAAGTTGTTTTATACAGATGATGTGGCATTGCAGGCAAACTCTTGGCAAGAACTCCAGCAAAGTGTAGAGCAATGAAATGCAAAACTGTAGGCACATGGGATGAAACTAAGCACTGAAAAGACAGTTGTAATGGCAGAAAACTGGGGAAATCAGAAGAGGCTGAGAATTGAGATAGAAGGGAAGATAGTTGAACAGGTAAATAGCTTCAAGTATCTGGGAGGGGTGGTTGAGGAGAAGGGAAGTCTGAATGAAGAGTTCAAAGCTAGAATCAGAGGGGCTGCAACCAACTGGCATAGATTATCAGGTATAAGCTATGGCAGAAGAATGCCAAAGAAGCTGAGAAGTAAGGTGTACAAGACAGTGGTGCAACCAGTACTACTATAAGGTACAGAAACTTGGGCAATAAAGGCAGAGCAGATGAAGAAGCTACAGGTGATGGAAATGAAGTGCTTGAAAAAGGTGGTAGGATGCACTCTGTGAGACAGATAAATAAATAAGGACATAAGAACAGAAGCCAAAGTAGCTCCAATTGCAGGAAAGATCAAAGAGAACAGATTACAGTGGTTTGCACACATGTGCAGAAAACCAGAAGACAATCTGGTGAAGAAGATTTGGGACAGACAGAAAACATGGAAGAGGACATGAGGACATCCAGCAAAGAGGTGGATGGATTGTGTGAAAGAAGATCTGCGACAGTCAGGCATGAGTGTTGAAGAACGCAGGAGTGTGGCATTGAATCAAGAGAGATGGCAACAGTTAACATGATTCCCCGACCCCATGTAGAAAATGGGAAAAAGGAGGTTGACGATGATAAATATACACAAATATGTAATTTAAATTGTAGCACATTTTAATTATATTTCTGTATTCTGACTATTAGTTTCACCTTTTCACTTATGTTACTAAAGGAGTTTTAAACATTTTATGATACATGATCTTGATAAGTATTGTTGTTGGGGTTGGGAGGGTGGCCTAATGGTTAAGGTGTTTACCTTACAAACACAAGGTGCAGGGCTTGAGTCTCACAAGGGATAATTGGCTAGGCTTAAAAAAACAGCTCACAAGGGCAGTTAGCCTAGTACTAATCTATTAACCGAACCTATGAAATTATGAAGTCTATAGCTTAATGTTTTATAGGTATTGTCAGTTTTATTTATTTCCTCCATATAAATGCTTAAATACTAGGTTATTTATAGTATTTGTTATAGTAGGATTAATTAGAACAAATAACTATATAAAATGTCTTGATTAAATAGAGAAATATGAAATGTATTACTTCTGAGATATTTTTGATATATTCAGAAAAACATAGAATCATTCTTTATTATTAAAATTTCCAACTTTATATATATATGAGCTTAAATATTAATATTTCTGAAATTAATACTTTATATTGTTTTTCCTTTTAACATGATTTGAGTGTGCTCTAAATATAGTTATAATTAATAAAGTTGTTTTGAATTAAGAAGCAGTAGTAACTGTTTAGCTTGGTGACATTAAGATGGTTTGGTTAGTGTGTGACTTTTTATGATTATATTAGCAAATATGGAAATTTTCATTCCATGATGGGAGGTTTGAATTTATATAAGTTTGTCTTTTTTTTGTATCTGTCCATAACAATAATTATTAGTACTCGGTTATTATATTTTTAGCTAAATAATCTTAAATCAGTGCTTTTACATGTTCCTGTGAATGTCGACATATAATTGTCTCTCATTAAACATCAATGGACTTAATAATCCATTGAAGATGAGTAGCTTAAACAAATATTTAAAACTGCATAAAGCTCATATAATTTTCTTACAAGAAATGTATTTCTTATCTGAAGAAGTAGCTAGATAGAATTTAAAAGATTATTCAATTCTTGTGAGCTCTCATTTTAAATCAGAAAGGAGGGGCACTGTTATTCTTTGGAGAAATTCATTACCTATGCCTAAAATAATAAATACCTATTCAGATAAAAATGGCATGTTGTATTTAGCAGAAGTAGAAATTGACAAAAAGTCTTAGACATTTGTGAATTCGTACTGGATACCTGGAACTGAAGCCAAAGTTGCTAAGAAATATTTGGATATTATAACCTTATATACAAAAGGTGAATTGATTACTGCAGGAGATTTTAATTGTATTATTTCTAGTAAAGATACAACTACTGATAAAGTTCTTACACTATCCTCAGTAGCTAAATACTTAGATCACTTTATAAAGTCTCAACATTTGAGAGATACATATATTAAATCAACTAACTCCTGTAATACTCCTGGCTAGTTTCTCATGCATTCGATCAAATGTTTTCTATTCTGTACTTTTACTGAATGAAAATACCACAATGGTTTTTAGTTATATATCTAATGAGTTTCATATTATTGTGTGTAATAAGGCTTAAGAAATGTAATGTTTTCTGTTTTACATTCACCTTTTTGTAAATTGTGATTGTTGGCAACTGTCAAACTTTTTGTTTATTGTTTGTAAATCTTTTAAAACCTTTTGTAGTATTTTTGTACTATTGTTATAGAGCTTATCTCCTTGGGTCCCAGCTGAAAATGGGCTACTTGCCAGCCGTACGCTACCTGTTTAAAAAATGTAAAATAAATAAACTAACTCTGTTAACTTTATAAATTATTCTTATAGATGTGGTACCCAGACAAACATTGATAAAGTTTTTACTTCTAGTAGTTTATTTACTAAAATTGAAGATGTATTGATAACTTCATGTCCTTTATCTGACCACAATGCTATTACATTTACATTAACGTTCAAGCCAAGTAATTTGATTTGCTATCAGAGAATCCCTGCTTATATAACAACATTAAATGACTTTAAGGAATGGTATTTAAAAGAAATAGATCAATGCACTGAAATTAATAATAATAGAGAAGTTTTAGAAGTAATTCTCTGGGATTTTTTTTTAAAATCTTATCTATATAGAAGGATTAAAAATTGGTTCATATGTAAAAAAGAGTGGGAAAACGAGTTGATGTCTTTGCAGTCTAATATAGATAAACTGAAATCCAATTTAAAACCATATGACAAATCGACAAATGCTGAGTGAAAATATTAAATCAAAAATATCTTTATGTACTTCACTATATAATATCAATAAATCTGGAAAAACTAAAATTACAAACTTACTCAATAACCCAAAAAGCTTACATGGGTTTTCTGTTAGATCTAAGGAAAAATGAATTACTAATCATATTAAAGAAATAATTTCCAAACAAGGTGATAAAAATAAAAAAGTGACCAATTTAAAAGACATGCTAGAATACTTTATTATTAATTTTTCCTAATATTTCCTAAAGAGACAGACTTAGAAATCAGCAACATAACTGATGATTTTTTGAAAGACAATATAAGGTTTAAATTAACCAAAGAACAACGATCTAAAATTGATAAATCATTCTCTTTTAAGGAGATAAAAGATCAAATTAATTTGGTTGTGATAGTAAAATCCCAGAATTATACAAACTATTCCCACAGAATATTTAAATATCATTTTAAAAGTTTTTGAACAGGTTAAAAATATATCAACCATTCCCCCATCATGGAAATATTCCTTCATATCTTGAAACCAAATATTGATTCTAACTTATAGTCTTCTTACCATCCCATTTCACTATTAAATGTTGATGATAAAATATTTATGTCTATTCTTGCAAAAAGATTGAACCTGATGATCAGACTGGTTTTATAATACATAGAAATGTTCAGGGTAACATACTTAGGTTTAATACTTTAATAGATCTAGCTACTAAAAACAAAAAAAGAACTAACTATAATAAGTCTAGATATAAATTAGGTTTTTGCTTCTATTATATGGAATTATTTGTTCAAATCACTGAAATAATATGAATTTTCCCTAGATTTTATAAATCTTATAACTAATCTATGTAGTAACTCATACTCTTTTATTAAAATTGGCTCTTTTCTTTCTAATTCTTTCAAAATACTAAAAGGTACAAATGTTTGTCCTTTGTGGCGTCTATTATTTGCTCTAGCAATTGAACCTTTCATAAACATTATTAACTCTAATAGCAAAATTCAGGCATTCTTGATAGATGAAAGTTATTCGTGTAAAATTCAGTTATTTCCAGATGACAATTTAAAAACAAGTGGTGATGTTGATGCTTCAATAAAAAACATAACTAAGTCTATTTATTACTTAAAAAAGCATCAGGTTTAATGTTTAATCCTGATAAAACATAAATCTTACTTATTAATAAAAAAGTTAATAATTATTTAAGAAACTATAACAATTTTATTGTGACAATTTACAAATTATCTTGAAATTATACAAATTATCTTGAAATTATAATTAAATCTACTGAAAAAGACTCAATAGCAGCAAAGTATAGTAATTTAATATACACTGTAACTAAAATAATTATTCATTGTAACATTTTTTACAATGGAAGATAGACTTACTTTAATAAAAATGATAATCCTACTACCAAAAATACTTTTCTCTTTGCAATCACTAATTATTCCTCCCTCTTAAAACAATCTTTAAGAAATTAAATTCTACTCTTCTTAATTTTCTCTGGTTCCCCAATTAACCAAGAGTATCCTTTGATTGGCATGTTAAAAGTTGGCAAGAAGGTGAATTAAGTTTTTCAAATGTTGATTGTTATGCCAAATCCATAAATCTCATTTTAATATTTCTATGGTTAAATTCCTCTTACTAATCCAATTGGAAATCCATTCATGAAATATTAATAAATAATAACATCTATGTTGTAGAATTTCTAAATTTGGAATTAATAAATTTTACTGGATCTTCAAAATACTTGTGTTTAAATGAAAAGAAAAAATACTATTCCTCTCCCTTCACTGATTACATCCTTATAAACTGTAAACAATTCTTGAATTCTAATTTTACAGTTAAAGATTTGTTGTTTTTATTGTTCTCTATATCAAATACTGTGAAGTGTTTGGGAACTTTTAATATAAACAAAATGCTAGACTTTGAGGTGCAGATTTAATCTTTTGGCATCAATTCTTTATCATAAATAAATCACAAAATACATATTATCTTTTGCTAGACATTGTTTAGATAATAATAATTGGTTGTCTATACAATCTTGTAAAAATATGTTTGTGATAAAATCAGAATATCCATGAATTTTCAAGCAAAACATGTTCCAAAGATACTTGAGTTTTTTTTTTTTCAGAATCAATAGTAACTTAAATAAGAATAAATCATATATATCAAAAATTTATAAAATAATAAGAGAAGAATTTGGTTCCACTGATTCATTATTTTAGAATCACTCAACTAAGATTAAAGAGAAGGTGGTGAATATAAATGCTTAATTCTTAAAATCTGCAGAAAAATCTAATTCTTCTCTTTATTAAAAAATATATACATGGATATTTCTTCACAGAGCTTTTTAACTCCACATAAAGTGGCTTTAATAATCCAAGGTGATGCTTCTGGTAAGGCAAAAAAAACGATGGATGCCTCGGCTCGGACACACAGCACTTTTATTGAATAACAGTCACAGAATAAAAATACGTTAAGCGCTTTCATCTGTACCAGCAGACTTCCTCAAAACGTAAATCTTAATGTATCAGCACTCCTTAAATAACACTGCTGACCCAATTTTGGCGCCAAATTAATTAAAACACATTTTTTCATTTTCAAAACATATATAAAATAACATAACATAACAAAAGCATAACAAAAACAGTCAGTTGACATACAAAATGCTCTCTAATTCACCACCCCATTCATTCATTATTTTTAACTGTGAATGTATTTTACCAAACATGTATCCTACCCAATGATATATTGCTCTAATAATTATAACTCATGAACCAATAATAAATGTAATATATATTATCTAGTACAAATAAAATGCATATAGAATGCATATAAAATTTGCAGTATAATATATGATATTGAATATTGGATAATTTAAATAATGTAAATAATGAGTTATCTATCTATTGTCTATCGATTCAATAATATCAAAAAAGGTTTTGTACTGATGAAATCATTAATTCCTGGATAGTTTGTGGCATCTGTGAATATCTGTCACTTACTTTCTTTCATAGCAAGAATAGCTTTGATATTTCCACCATAAGGTGAAGGTTCTACCGTGTCAATAATGTTAAACAAAAAATGATGGCTGTCATTGGTATTTAATATGTGTCGATACAAGGCATTTCTATTGTCCTTAACGCTAATGGCATACTGATGCTTGTATATGCGTCATTTGAAATGTCTTTCTGTCTTACCTATGTAGAATGCACTGCATTCTACACAGGTAGCAAGATAGATTATGAATTTGGAATTGCAATTCCCATATCTACTTGATAGATATGTTCTGTTGATATTTTCTAGCCTACACCCTCTGCATACTTTAATAAATTTGCATTGTTTACATTGTCCACATTTTGTGGTGGTATTGTTTGCTCTATTAACTTTCCTATTATTGGATTCTAATAATTTTTTGATGTTGAAACCTGTCTTGTAAACAATGTTGGCCTGAATGCCTAATACTTGCATGGACTCCTTGTTTACAATGAACTGATTCCACCGTTCCCCTATAAATGTCTCTATATAATGGACCACTGGGGAATAAGTTAAGACACATACATAAGGCACAAGAGAGCATTTTGTATGTCAACTGACTGTTTTTGTTATGCTTTTGTTATATGTTATTTTATATATGTTTTTAAAATGAAAAAATGTGTTTTAATTAATTTGGCGCCAAAATTGGGTCAGCAGTGTTATTTAAGGAGTGCTGATACATTAAGATTTACTTTCTGAGGAAGTCTGCTGGTACAGATGAAGGCGCTTAACGTATTTTTATTCTGTGACTGTTATTCAATAAAAGTGCTTTGTGTCCGAGCCGGGGCATCCATCGTTTTTTTTTTTGCCTTACCAGAAGCATCACCTTGGATTATTTAAGTTGTTGTTCATCTTTACAAAGTGGCTTTAATATATAACTATGAGAAAATTAATTGTCGGAGGTGTAATGAAGTCTCTAACACAGATTGGTTTCATATGATATTAGATTGTAAAATAGTAACTCATTTTTGAGTTGAATTTAGAAATTTTGCCCAAGCTTTCTGGGCAGATAATTGTATCATTTTTAACTCTTATTTAATGCTCCAGTTCTGGATTCTATCCCTGGGGTGTAGGTACCTATCCTTTGGTCCATTTTACCTATAGCAAGAAAAATAGTCACAAAGAATGGGAAATGCATGTCTACCCTTTCTTTCACTGAATCCATTAATTTAGCAAAAAAAGTCTATAAAAATGAATTGTCAACTGCCACAATGACAGCTTTGAATATTACTCACCAGTGTTGATTTTGGTCAGAATTAAGTGATTTACTTAATAAATTTTAATGATTTAATTTTCTACATTTGATTTTATTGTGGACATCTGTAAATAGTTACTGTTTTCTATTTATCTTTAAATAATTTTGTACAATCTTTGTTTTAAAATTAATAAAAAAAGAACTTGCATAAACACTGACAGAATCAAAATGGCAAGTCAATTGTCACATTGTAAACATAAGCATTAAAAGCGAACTGGGCAACCAGAAAAAAGTAAAATTATATTTGAGCGCTTTCGTCAATTTTTAACTATGACTTCTTCAGAATAAAATCAAGTTACACTCAGAGTCTTATGTAACCAGTGCAATAAATCAATTAAAAAAACACTTGTAGAATGTACATCCACTTTTAAAGGTACAGGCTCCCTTAATGCATTTTACTAGCAAGTCATGTAAATTTTTACCATAGATGTTAAATCTCTTTATATATAGTTTCAAAACCAAGAACAAATAAAATCAATAACATTCTTGTCATGGTTGTAAGTGACATTAAATATTTAAATGCAGAAGTCCGCTTTTAATTTAAAAAAAACTGCTAAGTGAAACCATATCATTAAGCCCTGGGCTAGTGGTGGCATTGACCCTCAATTGCCATAATAGTTCTTTATACTTCAGCTTATGGTCAATAGGGCCACCCCTTTCATCTGTGATGATCTGTTCAAGAACTATAAACTTGAAATAGTGACCTGGGTGAAGTTTAATATGCTTGGCTAATGCATTTGTGATGGTACATTAGTCTATATCATAAACATGTTGGTAAATGCGAGTTCTAAAAGCATTTTTTTTTTTTTGGTCATATTTTTTTTTTATTGATTTATTGCACTGGTTACATAAGACTCTGAGTGCAACATGATTTTATTCTGAAGAAGTCTTAGTTAAAAATTGACGAAAGCTCTCAAATACAATTTTACTTTTTTCTGGTTGCCCAGTTCGCTTTGAATTTTCTCAGTTTTGCTCCTTTTTCATTTACAAACATAAGATTAACAGACAAGTTCATGCCTCCATGAATATCTTTCACAAGATTAGCTCCAAATACTAACAAACACTCTAAATTCCAGTTAATGATCTCTGAAGAAAACTTACAATTCTGTGAAAAAATAATGTGTTTTTAAATGGAAAATACTACTTTTAGTAGCAAAAAAAGATACATTTTCTTTAAATGGTAATCATTTCTGAGTAGATGGGGTCTCCAACAGAGATTTATCTGCCAGAAATAACGCTGTAGGCATATAGCTCTTTGTGAGAAGTCCAAGAGATGCTTCTTCAAGAGACAGAAAGAAAGTACTGAAGAAAGCTTCACTCTGACTGATTTCCCTCTACAAGATTAGCCAATCAGCAATCAGATTGAAGGAGTGGAGGGGGCCAGAATTTTTTAAGCTGATCAGCTGTTGTTTCCACAGTGGGAAACCATCCATATACTCTAAGGACTACTGCAACAGTGGGAATGATGAAAGTCAAACCAAGTCCATGCAATGACCAGAACTCATGAATGCACACTGGAGCAAGAAAGTAGGTTGGCCCTAAGTTATTAGCCACTGTCTTGCTAGTATGGTTTATTTAAGAAAGTGGCCAAGATGGAGTGCTGAAATGTACTTTAATTCCAAAGAAGCTTGAAAGCCTTTGTCAATGCAGTCAAATGGAACAAAATAAATATAGAAATCCACTTTACTGACATCAGAGTTTATCTATAATTAAGTAA
The DNA here is from genome assembly GCF_019279795.1 of Protopterus annectens. Lineage (NCBI taxonomy): Eukaryota > Metazoa > Chordata > Ceratodontiformes > Protopteridae > Protopterus > Protopterus annectens. The sequence continues at coordinate 1,892,166,783 of NC_056733.1, read as the reverse complement.
ATTAAATATCTGCTGCATTTTCAAACCCTTTTGTATGTGCATTCTTGAGCCTGTTGGAGGGCCCAGTGGGAGTGCTTAGTAATGAATTGCACTTTTGTCTATAACATAAATTAATCTTCTTAGAAAAGCACTGATAAACTCCACCAGTGGATGTGTTAGTCTGACTGATGGTATGTGTGCATATTTTTTCTAGAATACAGGTAGCCTAAGAAATACAGATCTCAAAGTGAACTAAAGTTTTCTGACCTTTAGGAAGGCAAGGAAAGGAGATAAAGTATCCTTTCCACAGGGTACCCACTCAGCAGGTTTATAGTCATTTAAAATAGAGATGTTTTTCTTTATTAGTCTAACCAGATCCACTACAATCAATCAATGCACATCCCATCCCACTGAAAGCAGACTTGTTAAATTAAAGTTATTTAACAATTCACTTCCCAAAAATGAGCATGACAAAAGCTGAAATGTCATTTTTGTTTTGATTTGCTTGTCTTTCCTTAGGGGTAAGAACTCCTGTACCCAACTATTTTGAAGGCTCCCCCGCCTCATGTATACAAATGCCTTGCTAAATCCATGGCCATACAACCACAAGGAAAAGAAAAAAAAAAAAGCTGTAAAGGGGAAAAAGTAGCTCACACAATTGCAGTGTCACACAAAAGCTGAAGCATGTTTGAGATTTCAAGGACTAGTAACTCTGAGGCACTGGGATCAGAAAAACTGCATTTGACAAATTACTGTTCGGCAAATTTCTCATTTTTTAATCAATTTAGTAAATGTCATAGCAATATCCCTTTACAAGGAAAATATGTCATTCATACTAACTTTATTAGCCTGTGCTCTCCTGTGGTTCAGTTTCTTTGCATGCAAAATGCCTTAGAAACGTTGCTTGCTGATAAGGACTTCTAAATCCTCCTAGCCTGTCCATTACTCAGTATATTGAATAAAATATAGATCCTCCTTAATTAATGTCTAATTTCATATATTTGAGTTTCAGCTCACATATGAATTGCCTTGCATTTGTCCAACATATTATTGCATTGTGTTTTCATTTTCTTCATATAACTTCTTCATATAGTTCAGTGTAATCATCCACCATCTTTTCTATGAAATATGACTTGCTTGTGTCTTCCTTGAACTGGTCACCTTTTATGTTCAGAATGTGTTGTCATGCCGTACTAATACCTTTGAGTTAATTAAATGTTTATGTCTTGCCCTACTCCACTTTTACGTGCTTTCATCTTTACTCTGTTTCACAAATTTACAGTAATGGGTGATATTTGATTTAAATCTGTGTCTGTTAGTCATTATAAATATGGAGTAAGAGCTGTAATACAAAATTACTGAGGATTTTTAAGTTGATTACTGCACCAAAGAATTGTGAAATTAATCTTACTGATTAAGTAATTTCTCTCATGTTAAAACTTGCAAGAATGTACCATTTAACTTCAGATTTTCAAAGTTTTTTTTTATGCAAGGGCACAACTTGTACCCACATTAACAAACATACTCCTAGCCTCCTATATCCAACCATCAGAAAGGCTGAGATTGTTTTGTATTTTTTTTTAATGAATGGTGTCACTGCCTTAGCTCACAATTTGAGCCTGAGACCCTCTTCAAAACATTCTGTTCATGCATCTACATTTGTTCCACCTATAAACTTGTGTCACATAAATACCTCATTATGAAATCTATTAGTCATATTCTTATATAATGCTTTGTCATGGGAATAACTATGGAGTGGTTCATAGCTGAGATGTATTTTAGCTTACACTAATGTTCAATATGTCCCTGACACAAGAATGGAAGTCATTTCGACATTGTCTTCTGTGCTAATATGCATAAAAACATCACTTTTAGGAGTAAACTCCTGTCATATTTAAAATAATGGGACAGATTTATTAACAGCTACACAAAGTGCTGCTATACATGAAAAAGTGAAATTTAGAGTACATTATATGGCTCTACAGAATGTGTAGATCAGCAAAACAAAGGCAAAAGGCAAAATATTCTAATGACGGCATAAAGAGCTAAAGTGCATGCTAATTAACCCATCCAACATGGCGAAGTTATTCAGGAAGTTATAAACCAATCACGTATACTCAGTGCAGCCATTTCCCCTGAGCACCAAACCTCTTTGGAATACAGCATGATTACATTTAGAAAGAAAAACATGTAAGGTGATGCTGCAGCTGCCTGACCTTGGTCAAGAAGGAGGATGTTTAGAAGTCATTTGACTTATCATGGACTATATGACACAGAAAATGCTGAGACATACAGGGTAGACAGGGAAACACTGGAGGAAATATGCAACTTCTGTCGCCCCCACCTTAGGCCACAGAGAAATCATGGAGAACTCATCCCAGTGGAAACAAAGGTATGTGTACTATTATGTAATGTAGCTACTGGCACTTTCCAGAGACCCAAATGGGCTATATTATGGGTATCACAGCCATCAGCCTCAAGAATATTACATCACTTTTTAAATGTAATGCTACTACATGCAAAGGATCACATCTGTTTCCTATGCACCCCACAGGACAGAGCAACAACCTTACAGGAATTATATGCAGTAGCACACTTCCCTGAAGTGTTGGGGCCAAAGATTGCACGCATATGGAAATAAAAGACCCACCTGATGAACAGGGAAGGAGGTACATCAACAGAAAAGGGCTTCCACTTTACAAACTGTCAGGTTGTCTATAATTCCTAAGGGATCATCTACAATGCCTGCACAGGTAATCCAGACAGTTTCTATGACCAAACATATGGCCAAACAACCAAAAGGAGAATAAAAGAAAAGCTATGAAAGGGGAAAAAGTAGCTCACACAATTGCAGTGTCACACAAAAGCTGAAGCATGCATCAGCTGTACATCAGGTTTGCTAGGGATGACTTTTATCAAGGGCATCTAGTTGGGATGCTGGTTATGCAATGGAGCCCTAGCATGACACACTAGAAACCCCACACAACCCTACTGAGCAAGGATACCCTAGCCCATGACACACGAGAAACCCCACACAACCCCACTGTGCAAGGATTCCCTTTCCCATGACACATGTGAAACCCCACACAACCCTACTGAGCAAGGATTCCCTAGCCCATGACACACGACAAACCCCACACAACCCTACTGAGCAAGGATTCCCTAGCCCATGACACACGAGAAATCCCACACAACCCTACTGAGCAAGGATACCATAGCCCATGACACACGAGAAACCCCACACAACCATACTGAGCAAGGATACCCTAGCCCATGACACACGAGAAACCCCACACAACCCTACTGAGCATGGATACCCTAGCTCATGACATCTGAGAAACCCCACACAGCCCTACTGAGCAAGGATTCCCTAGCCCATGACACACAAGAAACCCCACACAACCCTACTAAGCAAGGATAACCCTAGCCCATGACACATGAGAAACCCCACACAACCCTACTAAGCAAGGATACCCTAGCCCAAGACACATGAGAAACCCCACACAACCCTACTGAGCAAGGTTACCCTAGCCCATGACACACGAGAAACCCCACACAACCCTACTGTGCAAGGATATCCTTGCCCATGACACACGAGAAACCCCACACAACCCTACTGAGCAAGGATACCCTAGCCCATGACACACGAGAAACCCCACACAACCCTACTGAGCAAGGATTCCCTAGCCCATGACACGCAAGAAACCCCACACAACCCTACTGAGCAAGGATTCCCTAGCCCATGACACACGAGAAACGCCATACACCCTACTGAGCAAGGATACCCTAGCTCATGACATAAGAGAAACCCCACACAGCCTTATTGAGCAAGGATACCCTAGCTCATGACATACGAGAAACCCCACACAGCCCTATTGAGCAAGGATACCATAGCCCATGACACACACGAGAAACCCCACACAACCCTACTGAGCAAGGATACCCTAGCCCATGACACACGAGAAACCCCACAAACCCTACTGAGCAAGGATTCCCTAGCCCATGACACACAAGGAACCCCACACAACCCTACTGAGCAAGGATACCCTAGCCCATGACACACGAGGAACCCCACACAACCCTACTGAGCAAGGATACCCTAGCCCATGACACACGAGGAACCCCACACAACCCTACTGAACAAGGATTCCCTAGCCCATGACACACGAGAAACCCCGCACAACCCTAGTGAGCAAGGATACAGTGAGGTCCACACTCAAACTAGGAATATCATAGTACATTTGTTCAGATTGCTCAAATCAGGATTCCAGTGTCTAGATACATCAGCAGATGCACTTCAGTATGACCCAGGCACTTCTGCCAAAATAATTACAGTCTGCCATATTACACAACGTAATTATCAAGAAACACTTTCAACAAGGATAAGAAGGGACAGGACCACAGGCAGGGCCAGCAGCAGCAGTAGATACAGATGAGGAGTCTGAGGGAGAACCACCAGCTGCAGATGGTGCTGGCAGATGTAGTCATACATGGTATGCCCTGGCTCTGGCTAACAGGCAGAGGATAACACACACAAACTCTACCTAGGTCAAAGCCTAGCAGCCCCACACACATACAGATAAGAAAACCATTGCCTGTCATACTCCACAACCTTTACTTAACCATGTAATAGCAGTGTTCTGAGAGCATCACACAGGGACAACCCCCAAGGACACAATTGTTACATGTAGTAATTACAATGTCAGTGTGTAACCTGTAACAAAAATAAGAAGGTTAAGTAACAGATTACTCTTATATGGAAATATATATATATATATATATATATATATATATATATATATATATATATATATATATATATATAAGCTCCTAAGCAGAGCATTTGTCTGAGGTGTATATTTATGCCAGTAATATCGCCTATGTCAGAGTTTTGCAATATAGAGTTGTGTATTCTAACCAATACTGTGCATCAAGCATTTCAGTTGGTCACCATCTATAAAACATGGAAAAGGTCAATTATGTCCTCATTTGTATAACTATATCAAGAAGCAAGACTGAAGTGCCTACTACTTCCTCTGCTTTATTTACAATACTATCTAAAATACATTAAAGTTCAACAATTATATCAGCAATCAATCACAAATGAGTAGGAGGAAAAATAAATCAATAAATTTTCTCCTGTAATACTTATTGATAAATGCAAGCTTTTGATTAAGCAAGCAAGCATTAACTATCCACTGTGTGCGTCAGACATATATACAACCATAAGTCACAAAGACATGCTGTGGGTGGGGCACAGTCATCATCATTTTCATAAGGTGCATGGGTGTAAGAGGGTAAGACTGACACCAAAGAAGTGAGTGTGTTCAGGGACAGTAACAAAAGATGTATAGCACTAAATGGTACTATGTAGACAGTTTGCATGTGTGCGAGGTGAAATGGACAAGTGATTTTTTCAGTATGTGTGTAGGTCTGCATGAACACAATAAGGTACTGTGCTAGCACTACATCCTGGATTCTCGGACAGGTGTGAGCCATGCATGGTAGAGTAATCAGTTCGGTATTGTTGTACCCAACTATGAGAACCACCTCTTCCATGAGTTGTATTGTTACTTCTATGGCCCTGGCTAGAAGACAGGGTGCTACCCAAATGTGAGCAATGTTTGCTGGATGAGCTGTCCTTACAGGACCATGACCCTGTGGCCTAACACATTTTGGTGTGGAAACCATGATCACTGATGTATGTAGTGGCTCTCCAGTCATATGAAAGACCACCATCCCCACAGGCAGACATTCCATCACAGATGCTGCCCAATCCAGTGTGTCATTCATCCTGTCCAAGGAGTTACCCACACAGCTCAGGGAGTCATGCAAAACAGAATGCATGATGTTTAGTACTTGCACTATCGCTTCCGAGACCCTGTTGAAACATGCCAGTGCCTTCACTACAGCCCAACACATACATCTGGTAGCAGCTAATGACACAACAGCATCAGGAGGAGGGTGGATAGTAGGCCTCTTCTGAGCACCTCTACCAACCCTCCTTTGTGGCACCTAACCCTCACAATGGCTGCAGGGAGAAGCAACCAGCTCTGCATCTGGTGTAACCACACTATCCTGATCAACTGTCTCACCCTCAACCTGCCCTATATCAGAGGTCTCTGTGTCATGGGTATGCACAGGCATACTGTATTTGTCTGAAATATGGGCAGGGGATGTGGGACCCACAACCTCAGTGTCAGACTGACTCACTGCACCCCAGACTCTGCCTCTTTATCACCACCATCACCATCAAAGGCTACCAATACTATGACATCAGGTGGTAGGGGTTCCACAGTGCCACTATGAGGATCACCTATGACAACAAGCAACAAGCACAACAAAGAAAGAAACAGAGAATAAAACTGATCAAAACCTTTTCTTATATGAAAGGTATGTTAAACTATAATAGATGAAAAAGCAACACAAATTTTACTCTCAGCTAGACCTTTATTTGTTTTAAATATAGTAACAACAATAACCAAATGTGAACTTGCCATGTGCAGGTGATCTTGCAGCCTGCACACATAATGTCCCTTTATGTAAGGAAGGGAAAGGAAAGAATGTTGATAAGAATCACAATGCAAATGAAACAGATAATAATCACGTTTACATGTGCAGATTAAGAATGTCCTCATACAAAAATCTAGTGACCTGTCAAATCCCCACCACCACCAAATACTATCCTCTATTTCTCTATTACTGTATTGTCTGGCTAACACACATCGCTGGCTCTATGTATATCAGACATATAAGATATGCACATATAAACATATAACAATAACTCTTGCATTTTGTATACCTGGAAGTTCTGCTTGAGTCATTCTAAGTCTGTTGTCCACATCAGCGCCAACAGCAAGGATTTTGTGTTAATCCTCTGCTTAGCTATCTAGATTTCTGACAGCAAAGAGCAACTCTTATTTTTCAGTTAGTTTTGACTCAGTAGTAGGACTACCTGCTGCAGCTACCTCTTCCTGGGCAACTGCAGAGCTTATCAGATCTGGGAGTAATGTCTCTCATGCCTTCCGACCACACTGATGTCATCAACCACCTGCTGCCGTATCCTGTCTCAGACAGATTAGTCACCTCTACCTCTCCCTAAGAGAAACACACAATGGCAACATAAAGTCTGGATAATGACTTCATTTTCTGCATCAGTGAATGGTGGCTTACAGAGTATAGCTTTCTTCTTAGGTGTCATATCCCTGTATGAGATGAAACAGAAAATAGACAAATAAATATATAATACACAGACAGAATGGTTGTGAACTCAGGTATGTATGAATATATGCATCCATCATGCACACAACAGTTTAAAACGTAATGCTGTCTATGACTACACACAAGTTAGGACAGCACCCCCCCCCCACACACACACACACACACACAAAAAAGTAACAAAATAACACTATATAACAGTTCTGTAATGCAGAGAGCAGGTTTGTGTAACTGCGTAATATATTACAGAATTAACAATAATAATTCCCATCATACAAGTAGAAATGTAGAAAAAATATTATATTGTAATGCCATCTCTACTGCTGTGAAGGGCAGCCAGGTAGATATCTCAAACTTCACACATTTCTTTGTGTTTACATCATGTAAAAATACCTGAACTTGCTACAAAGTTATACGAAACTCATCTGCAGGAAGTATTCAAATTCCAATAAAATAAAACCTATCAAATATAGGTCAGTCAGTATTCTGTAGCAAAGTCTTTGTTATTCAGATATAACTGATATACATAGGCTAGGCCAATAGTAAATGATAAAGAAAAAAAACAGAAAGATAAATGAATGCTTTGTATTGGGCATTGCAATTCATCCTTAATGTTACACTTAAAGCATAATGTAAGAAATAGTAATATACCTTGACAAGAAGGCAGTATAGAAAGCAGACAATTCTCCAAATGTTTTGTGTATTTAGTAGCAAAATCTCTACAGATCCAAACAATCTCCCTACTATGATATAAGTGCATTAACTACACAATTAACTTCATATACTGTAAAAAGTCTGAAAGTTAGTTGACTGAGTTAGGAGAGTAACATTCCTAGCTTTCAAATGTTGTTTTAATGGCTAGAGTTACAGCCTCTTACTAAGAAATGTGCATTTTCAATGGAGTACATTAAGCACTGGTACAGATAAAATAGGCAATAAACATTACTTTAAGGAAAGCATATTAAAGAGAATGAGGCACCATAAAGAAAGAGGAATACACCTGCAGTGTTTGCACTCTTTGTTTAATACACCTGCAGCGTTTGCACTGTGCTTAATATTATGTGCGTACATGGGTATCCTTACTACTGGCAATATCCCAATCATCCAGACATTTTCTGGCAAATGAGAAAGGACAACTTACTTTGCATATTCAATGGGACTTGATACATATTTAATTTACTGTCAGCTTTTTTCTCTGTCATACATTTTTTTCTAGTGCCTTTTCCATTTGCTGTCCACTCAGCAGTGTACAAACATGGTTCACTGCCTGAGGAAAAGAGTAAACAATTTATTTTAGGCTGTCTTATGTAGCACAAAGATGTCTAGCATTAGTGCGCAGCCCTCAGCACCCAACAGCTGTCCAGATCTGTAACACAAAATGTAAATTAAGTGAATTGAGAGAAATAAGTCACTTCATGCAATGTCCAAATCCTGTTTAGTAATCACATTTCAAGTATTATATGTATTTTTTAATCTAAATTTGTTCCCCATTTGGCAGCTTGAAAACATAGTTCACTACCTAAAAAAAAATGTGAAAAATTTAGTTTAAACTGCCTTATGTAATGCAAACATCCCTTGTGGCATTGACCAATTGACAGACCTTTGGAAAGTAATCAGTAAAGAATATATTCTTGTCAGGTAACTTTCTCTGTGGTGCAATGTGTAAATGAAGGGAATTGATATTTTATTTTATTATTTATTTTATTTTACATTTGTTGACCGGGCTAATCTAACTGGATACATGCCATTTTCAGTAGAGGCCCAGGGCGATAAACTCCAAACTATGCTAATATAACAATATTACAAAGAATAAATGAAAAGACAAAAAAAATCAATTAAAACATTAATATACATGATTTCTGTAGGTTAACATTGTAGAAACTTCATGAAAAGAATCATGGATACAGAGTTTAGTAATACAGTAGTTCTAGAAGCAAATATCAAGGTTAAGGGTTTGACCTTTGACACGTAGAAGGGTAGGAAAAGTAAGATAGATTAAAACTGATTATTAGGTTTGTTCAGAATTATACACTCAAGTAAAACAGATAGAGAACATTCAAAGCCGAAATACAGGTGCCTGGAGATGGGGTAATTTTCCAATTATATGTACTACAGCATAGTTTGCAGACACTAAAAAGAGAAATAGAAATAAGGCAGGATCCAGAACAGGGAGAGACCTTGGTAAACCACCAATGAACAAAAGTTAAAATGAAAGACAGACAGGTAAAGCAAAACAATTCAATGAGGGGTCTAGAATGATGAAAAAAGTAAATAATTGATTAAATCACATAAGAAAGTTAAGTGCTTTCATCTGTTATGCAGTACAGACTTCTTCAAAACGTTCATGTCATAGTAACAAACAGATTTAAATAATAAGCAACAGTAATAACATGTAACCCAACTAGCAATTAAAAAAAAACTTAATTGATCCTTAATAACTGATGTTCATAAAAAAATGTCAAGTTAAAACCAAATCTCAAGTAATACATCAAAACTGGACAATAAAAATAAATGAAATATATATTGGATAACATAATTTTTTTTACACTACCAAAACTTGTAATAATTCAAAGCTTCACTGCTCTTAGTTGTAATAAACTAGCTAAAGAAATAAGCCAAGAGAAATAGAGGAATTAAGTCTGACTTGCCGTAATAATTCTCTATATTCAAGACTTATTTCCCAGGGCTCCTCCAGGGTTGGGGGAAACTTGTTTCAAATAACAAATTAAAATTTATTACAGTTTCCACAATTCATTTTGTGTCTAACCAATGCATTGTTCAGATAACTATTGCTGATATCATAAAAATGTTCATACATTGTTTTTTTCCGGGCACATTCTTTCTTACCCACATAGAAACTATGACAAGAATCTAAGAAAAATAATTATACAATGACTGGCCAGTAACATTGTAAAACGAGCATGCTGATTGGCTAGCCCAACCAGCGTGCCCATTGAGAATACACAACGGAAAAAGGTCCGATCGCTCGGACTTTTTTCCGTCGATATATTCTTTAATTTTAAGGGTTTAAAAAAAAAAAAGTGTAGAAATGGAGATCTTTTTTACTCCGTTGCTTACTTTCCCAAGCACTGATGTAGTACTGGGTATACATGGGAACGTAAGTTCCAAACACATGCACAGTATATCAGCAATGGCAAAGCGGAGCTGTCCAGCAGTGGAAGGACAGCACAGCACAGTGATACTAGGACATTATTTAAGAAAAGTAAGTATTTTTTTCTTAAATAATGTCATTGTATAATAGCAATAACCCACTTCTCGGTGTGCATAATGCTGGATTTACCCACGGTTGTCTTTGTTTGGTCACTCAGGCTTTGCCTTCATGACCAAACCACACCAACCATGGGTAAATCCAGCTTTATCCACACCCAGGTGTGGGTTATTGCTTAAGTATACCACTCCTCTAGTATTGCAGTCACAGTAGTATTCTAATTTAAACTCAAAATCTCAAGTGGTTAGTTTTAATAACCTACCCTCATGAATATATTTGCAATACTAACATGCCCTACATTTTCTCATGCCTCCATTGACTTTACTCATGTGTTGGTTCCTTTTAGCAATACTTTGGTATTGTTAGAACAATTACTTGTGATTTGGTTTTAACTTGAAAATTTTTTATCGCCTCACAGTTAGACGTTGCCCATTCGATTCTCAGTTAGAGCGTCTTCTGTGTGGCAACATGCGTGAATGGGCATTCCTTCGCTGAAGGTTGTGTGTTAGGCCCAGCAAGCCAGTACGTAAAAATCTACTGCCAATCATTAGCGGACCGGAGTTCCGCAGTGGCGACCCCTAACTGGGAAAAGCCGAAAGACACAAACAAATTGCATAGGAAATGTGTGTGTGTGTGTGTGTGTGTGTGTGTGTGTGTGTGTGTGTGTGTGTGTGTGTGTGTGTGTGTGTGTGAGTGTGTGTGTGTGTGTCTGTCTTACAGATTTTTTATCAAAATGTAAAGAAAATAATGACATCTGATGAAGTTCAAATTACGAACTGAAGGAAAAGTGCTTAATTAAATTGTGTTTGAACTGTTTTTCCGTGACTGTCATTGCTTTCTTTACATTTTGGAGTACATTGCATTGTTGTGGATCATTTTCATAGTTTACAGATAGTTTATGACACATACAGATGATGCAATAAATTAGCACTGGTGGAATGTCACCCTTGTGTTAAGACTTCCATTGTGGTGCTTCTGATTCATCATTAGTTATTAGAGTCACATAGCTTGCTGTTCAATTCCTGAAAGGGCAACATTATATAAATGTACTAACATTACACAAACACCATTGTATCTAGTTATTCTTATTCATTTATGCTGGACAAAGATATATCATCACATGTGGTTGCATGGTAGTGAAAAAGATATTCAGGGGATGTCATCTTGTCCGTGCTCCTGTGGCATGTGCATTCAGTCCCGGTTTGTATAGCATACCTACACAGATAAACTGTGGTTTAATTCTGGTACAGTGTGTGTACTACACAATGGAAACAGCTTCCTTGGCAAAGAAACATTAATATTGTACTGCGCACTGTTGTGTGGACAGTAAATTGTATTGCTCATCTTCAGCATTCTGACTAAACTAGATTGCTCATCTTATATCCATAACTCCTTTCTTACTGCACACATTAATTTCAGTAGTTTGTGACAGCCTCCATTGCTATCTCCTGTAGTACATGCAGTCAATACAGAGATCTGTAGAGAGCCTAGTATCATAGGCAGGCGATTGAATCTGATAACATCTGTCAGTCAGACAACTGTGTTGGACAGCTGTGTCTAACATCCAAACAATAGCTATGGCACAGTCAGAGGGCCACCTTTTTCAGGCTACTTTCCTACAAGGTAGGTCATCCATACCCCTTATGACAGGAAAGAGCAGTAAGCCCTTCAAGGGTGTTCTTCATGACATAACTGATATGCATATTTCTGTGGCATCCATGATTGGTATGCATCTCTCTGATATCTGTCCTGGCATGTGTTCAAAAATGACATGATGCAAATGTTTATTATGTCATTCATTGCTCACAGGCATTGCCTATTTCCAAAACAACTATGCTCTGTATTTCATGTCTTCATCCAAAAATGTATTTATTACTGCAATTGTTTTCATCACATTATAGAACTCAGTGGCAGTTGAAAGCTTCCCTAACCATTTCTTACTGTATGGTATGCTGACAGACCATCAAAACTGTCATTGGATGTCTGTTATGTCACTTTCTGCTGTGTTGGTGCTGTTGAATTGCTGTTACGTTACTGTTCCCTGTGATTGCATTTGAGCATGCATAGTATAGCAATGTCTGAGATATTTGCAAATTATCAGTGGAAAGCTTGAACTCATGAAATGTCATCAGATCTGTGTTGTCATTCATCAATTATGTATGTTGACTGCTATTATATTACAATTTAGCATTTACATGATTGTACAACACTTGCTTGCCCATTACATTATTATAAGTGATAAAACCTTTTTCTATGGGTGCCACTGGCATTTATTTGCAAAAACATGTCCATTTCTCATGTGCACTACATTGTAACTGTAAGTTTCATTTATTCTTGTGCATACATGCTGAGGTGGAAGATACAGTAATGGTGTTGGCTTGCAAGCATACATTTCCTGTATTTACATCTCATATGCAATAACTGCAGTCTTTGCATTCATCTTCTGTCCTTGCTAACTGTTATTTCAACTCAGCATTTTATGAATATGTTTACCCCATTTAACTTCCTTTTTTTAACACTGCAGCATTATATCCCAATCACATACTTTCTTAGCATGTCTATTTTTATTTATGTGCATAGCTCAGGTATTGTCATTGACATTAATTATCGTTACATCAGTATGTCAGGATTTATGTTAGAAATGCTTCTTTGTCATTTCAGCACATTTGCCTACAGTATATGCATGCACTTTACCCATTTCTCCTTCTTATAATTAATTAAGCAGTACAAACCATTATTATTTCTGTGCAGTTCCCCCATTTCACTTCCCTTCCTTTAAAATTATTTCACTGTACTTGCCATTAATATTTCAGGGCTACAGCACATGCTTGTATCTTAGGTTTGCCTATAGGGAAGCCATTCTGTACTTGTGCATACAAGCACCTTTCCATGGCTGTGAACACTATTGATGCCCACAAAAAGGTGCAATGAGCAGCATGCATATTCAATTAGTGCACATGTTCCCCTTGTTTTGCATAGTGGAATAGAGAAAGGGTCATTGTATAGCATCAAATGCCACATGGAAGTTGAGTGGTAGACTGCCAGCTATAGAGACATATTATTCATGTTTTTAACTGCTTCATTCAGGCAAACAATAATCTTTGATATTGCTTTGTTTTACAAAAAAGCACTGCTATGAGCTTTATTTAGCTGGTCACATACAGTTGCTGTACCCATGCCTTTTAAAATACAAGCATGTTTTTGGTCTAAAATACAAAACTCCACTATGTCAGTTATAATGGCTAAAACAATTCTACTAAAAAATCCATTTTGATACATATCTTTTTAATATTTCAGTATTATGCTCAACAAACATAGGACAGATAATAACGAGGAGCTAAGAAAACAAAAAAGGCCATTTTTAAGTGCTGACAGTAATCTTGCTCAGATTGTATATTTCAGACCTACCTTTTTCATCTGAGTTGTTCTACAGTCTGTATGCAGATGACCTGAAATTGGGTAAACTAATTACATGTGTTACAGGATAACGCATGTCTGCAAAATAACTTGATTGAACTGACCATTTGGGCACAGGAGAATAATATGCTGATAAATACATCAAAAACTAAGCATATGAGATTTGGGAGACATAAACTGAAAAGTGAATATTTAAAACAGCACACAGTAATTGAAACTGTAGATACATTTAAGAACCTGGGTATATGGGTAGAGCCAGCTTTGAGTTTTTCTAATCATATCAGCCAATTGGTTAATGATAGTTATACAACTATAGGTTTTATAAAAATATTTATAAAGACTGGGAAATTAGAAATGATTAAGACATTGTTTGCTATTTACATTAGACCCAAACTTGAGTATGAAATAACAATATGGAAGCCTTATAAGAAAACAAGCATGAGTACACTGGAAAGAGTACAGCAGAAATAAACCATGGGCATCCATGGATATGAAAATTTCAGTTGTCATGAAAGACTAAAATATCTGAACTTGTACAGTGTCTCATAGATATCTAAGAGGAGATCTTATTCAGGTATATAAGACATTTAGAGACTACTTCTGGGAATATTTTGAGGTTATCAAAAAGTAATATAGAATCATCAGACAACCTACGTAGAAGATTCTAGTGGAATGAGAAGTATACTAATTGGTTCTCTGACAGAGTAGATGATGCGAGGAACATACTACCAAATTACTTTAAAGCAAGCACTAGTTTAGATATTTTTAAGAACAGCCTTGACATACTATAGAAACAAGGGTTTTGGTACATTGGCAGGCTAGAAGGGCATTAATGCCCAATGCTTGGTATATTTGTATGCATATATGCATGTATGCATGTATGTATGTATGTATGTATGGTTCATAGTTTGGTACTAGGCTATCGGCCCTAGGGCCTATACAAGCCTAGCCATAACAATTCCCTGGCTATTTCATCCCACAATATTTACTTCCCTAGACCCCTGTCTAGCAGGGCAAATGTCATGATCCCCGGGGTGAATTTCCTATCTCCCATCCAATCGTCAAGGTTCCTTTTAAAGAGGGCCAAAGAGGCACTCTGCTTGACATGTATGGGCAGTCTGTTCCAGAGTCTGGAAGTCTCTTGGTCAAGAACCTATCCCTCCAGCATGTTTTGTTCATTGTGATGACAAGGTTTAGATCCCTAGAGCGTGTGGTTCTGAGGGATTGGGATTTCTTTAAGCGTAGCATGTCAAACAGCTCTGGGTTTGACACTGCCTTGTATGTCAAGCAGAGATCGCCTCTGAGAAGACGATATATGACAGAGTTTAGCTGGAGTTTTTTTAGATAGTCAGCATAGGGCATCTGCTTTAGGCCTGTGATTCTTTTAGTGAGGTATTTCTGTGGCCTTTCCAGTTGTTGCAGATGTCTTGAGAGGTGCATACCAAATGGGGCATTGTATTCTATAATGGGTCTAATGAGGGATGAGTACAGTGGGACAATGACCTCCTTTTTTCTAGATGAAAAGCCCTTAGTGATGAGGTGTGCTACATAGAAGGATTTCCTGACTGTTGCGGAGATGTGGTTATCGAAGGTGAGACCACTGTCCACCTGTGTCCCTAAGTCTCTTATAAAACTTTTGGTGTTTAGTGTACTGCCACCTATGTGGTAATTCACAGGTACATTTTTTTTCCCAAAGGGGATAACTATACATTTCTTGCATTGAGCTTGAGCCCATGGCTCTGGCACCAAGCATCTGTTTCTGCAAGGCCCTTTTGTAGAATATCCACATTATTTTGGGGATTCAATAATGGCTCCCAGTTTGCAGTCATCTGTGAACTTTGTTAGCCAGTGTCCCTTAGTGTTGGCCTGTACTTTAGAGAAGTAGATGCCAAACAAGAGCGATCCCAGGTCTGAACCCTGAGGTACTCTAATTGTCACTTGTCTGGACCTGTATTTGGAGTCGGCTACTTTTACAGTGTGGGTTCTGTCAGTAAGCCAGTTGGCAACCCATCAAGTGACATAGGGATTAATGCCCACCTTAGTAAGTTTATCTATTATTCCAGATAATGGTGGGAGATGGTGTCGAAGGCCTTGGTGAGGTCCAGATAGGCTGTGTGGACTGCCTTACCCTCATCTTCAGCTCTGGAGACTGATTTGAAGTAGTCAATCAGGTTCAGGAGACAAGATCGTCCCTTCACGAACCCAAACTGGGTGGGGTCCAGTGTTTGAATGTTGCCAGTGTCTTTGTTCATAACTTCCATTATAATACATTCACTGGCCTTGCAGATCAGGCTCGTCAGACTGATGGGGCGGTAGTTCCCAGGATCCAAGGTGGATCCCTCCTTGTGGAGTGGGATAACTGTAGCTGTGCACCACTCAGTGGGCAAGAAGCTTAAGGTGAGGCTTTGATTACACATGACACTTAGGTGAGGTGCCAGTTCATTTTTTAGTTCATGTAGTACACAGCCCGGGATGTTGCCTGGTCCCATGGATACTGTATTCTTAGCTTTGGAGAGTGTGGTTTTTACCTGTATTGTCGTTATTACCGGAAGTTGGCAATCTTTCAGTATTGAGATGGGTCCTTTAGGGGGTGAGAGGGGGGTGAAGTTGGCACTGAATAGATCTGCCAGGATATTGGCAATATCCTTGGGATCAGTATATTTAATGCCATTCTGCTGTAGCTTAGAGCAGATCTGAGCATTGTCATTTAGATTCTTGACATAGCTATAGAATGCCTTGTGGTTGTCTTTGGAATCTTTGACAATTTTATTTTCGTAACTAGCTTTGAAGGATTTTATGAGGGATCTCAGCTTCTTACTGAGGCTATTAAGGGAATTTTTTGCATCCTGGGATTCTCCTCTTTTCTGCAACAGTTTCTTCCTTTTGTTGTAAAGTTTGTTTATGGCAGGGGACCACCAGATTGGCTTCCTTTTTTTGGAGGAGAGCATCTTGGTTCTATTTGGGATGGCACAATTCATGCATGAGTGGATGTACTTGTACAGTGCAATAGTGTAGGATTCAGCAGTCGAACTTTCAGTTCCCATCTGCATGGGTGTCATGAAGTTTGCCACTTCTGACTTGAGTGGCTTTGGAGAAGTTTTTTACAGATGTTTCCTTACTGGGGGGTGAGGGAAGGATGTGGATATCAAGGGTGATTAGCTTATGGTCAAACATGACCAACAAGGGGATGACCATAGTTGTGGAGCATCGATTTCCCACATTGGTAATGACCAGGTCTAGGATATTGGAGCCCTTGGTGGGACTATGGATTAGTTGATCCAGGGCATTGGAATTTATGAATTCCAAGAACTGCTGGGCAAAGGTGTTGGTACACGAGTAGTTTTCCCAGTTAATGGCAGGGTAGTTGAAATCACCCATGTGATGCATGTATGTATGTTGTGAAGAAACTGAAAACACTGTCATCCATGTCACCATGTCTGGCAGGAGATTTGTGCATATTCTCACATTAACTTGTATTGTATGCCAGCATGCCTATTTGTGAAAATCTAAATAAGTTTTAAATATTTTTCTGTTTGAACAGAATGTTTAAAGAATCTGTCACTGCTTTGATACATTTCTAACTGTGCATGTTTGAGAGGAACATTCTAAAGTACAAACTGTGAAGAGAATCAGCTAAATGGTGAGTGATGTCATTAGAATGTTTCTGGTTGCTAAGAGATCATTTAAATAGCTGACTGTTATATTTTGAAATTAGACAGTTGAGACTGCAGTTTATCAAGTACTGGGCAGTCAGTGGACACCAAGAAAAGAGAATTCACCAAAAAAAAACTGTAAGCTTGTGTTGGCCTTGCTATTATATCTTAGAGTAGATCAGGGACAGTATTCTTTAGTTAGATCAGAAAAGCTTAGTTATTAAGATAGTGTTTTTCTAGAATAATGGACTCCTATCCTGCAGTTTAATTTTACATTTCTTGTGATTGAATTCCAGTGTTTATTGAGAGTTATTGATTTACAATCTTGTAATCATGTTACTTATTTATTATTAAATGTTTTTTATTACTTTACATTGTGGCTGGAAACCAATGTGTTTCTTTAGAGATTAGAGCATTTCTACCTGTTTGATACTCCCCAGGTCATCTCAAATGCCTAGATCTTCTGGTCATAGCTATTTATTTTGATAATTAATTTTCATAATTGGACACCCCTTTAGAAGGGCATGAAGACACTCTGATTAGTGGCAGCATTACCATATTATTTTGGGAAAGAGACACAGCTGGAAGTCTGTGTCAGGCTTTCCCAGACATGCTTGGATGTCTGAGACTTAAATTTACTTTGAGTGTGAGTGTTATTAGAGGTCTTAAACTGGGACACTTTGCTCTGAAGGGTGTAATAAGAAAATACATTTGGGTTGGCAAAGGTATATAGTCCAGTCCCAGAAAATTGAGCATGTTCCTCTTGTGCTGTTAGGGGAAAATTGTGAAATATTACTTCTGTTTAAGTGGCATTCTCATATTGGCATCAGTAGTGAGGACTGAAGCTCCATAGTTACTGATCCAGGATAGTGAAGGACGTCATTTAATTGTTGGCAGTCCAGTGGGGTATTGGCCGGATATCACATATGTAAAGAATACTACTCGAAAAAGATGGTTCAGTCATCAGTTTAGTAAGGCTGACTAAACTAGGTGAATCAAAGACCATGGATACAACATTTGTTCCTCTGAAAAGTAAAAAGTATAAAATGAAGCACACACACCCTCCCCTTTTTCCAATGAAATAACTCCCAAAAAGCTTTGATCGCAATCATTATATTAGCATATCATAGTATCATTTTCCTGACCTGGTAAAATCTGCTTTTAACTTTGAATATACCAAAAGAACTATTTCATAAATGGTTATGATGTGAGTTATCACTGATGTAAGTAACCTACAAAGAAAAAGCACATAAAGAACAAGCATTTCAATGCCCTTTTATTATCAAAATTAATCAAGAACTGACACATATAAAAGGTCTAAAACATATGTACTACATATGAATCTAATGTAAACTGGGAACACTGGAACACAGTACCAAAGATCAAAGTCTCAGTGTTTAGAAATACACCTTACAAATACTTAATTAGGTATATTGTAATAAAACGTAAGAAAATTCAACATGCCAGGCAGATTATGTGGCTGGAGAAAGCTGCAGTAATGCCAAACACTACATCATGCAATATATGCTACATGCATAATATGCGAGAAAAGATGGGAAGCAAATAAAAAAGTGAAGATTCTTAATGGTCACAAAAGGAAAAACCTCCAAGCACCATGCTACCCTGGTACTGAGCTGGTTGGGGACAAAAAGAAACACTCCAATCAGCTTTTATGCATCCGGAACATCACATAAATGAGAAAAAAATCTTTATGGAATAGTTGACTAATAGATATCATAAACACATATTTATTAAAGAAATAATGTACATAAAACAACGTATACTCACCTGAGAAATAAATTGAAATATCATTCCATCAAAACACTAAAAACTGTTTTAATCGCTAACAGTTCAGCTGATAGTGTAGAATATGTAGAAAGAATGAGAAAAAGAGAAGTCTGTGTTATTATTTCCCATAACATTGCAAATTCCCTATTCTGATCAAAAGAATCAAACTGCTAAATCTGAGATAACTATTTCTATACACCAGTCATGATCTTACTTATATACTTGTTTCAACTGTACAAGTATATCATATTCTGTATTATTTTCATATTCTTGTTATACGCTACTTTATTATTGCATGTCATAAATGCTTATACAATACGCTATATGCTGCTTCATAGTAAGATGGTTTGTGGTGAACTTGTGCTATCTCTGTGTTTTATGAAGTAATGTGGATTGCTCTCTTGCCAGATGTCTTAAATTTTGTGGATGTATTGTCTATTTGACCTGGGTTATGACTGAAATGGGTCAGTGGACCAGTCCACTTATTTGGCTAAGAAATGTTAAATAAATTAATAGATAACTCATTGTGAAGAGGTAAACCTTTTTTCCCCACTTTCTACATGGGTTAGGGGTATCGAGTCAATTGTTGCCATCTCTCTCTCTCTCTCTCTCTCTCTCTCTCTCTCTCTCTCTCTCTCTCTCTCTCTCTCTCTCTCTCTCTCTCATTTCAGTGCCATTCTCCTACCTCCTTCAACAGTCATGCCTGACTTTTGCAGTTCTTATCTCACACATTCCATCCATCTCTTTGCTGAATGTGCTTATTTTCTCTTGCCATCTTCCTGTCTGCCCCCAAATCTTCTTCATCAGATTGTCTTCTGCTTTCTGAATTCTAGCTTTGATCTCCTCATTGAGACTTCCCTTCACCTCAACTCTTCTTCCCAGGTACTTGAAGCTGTTAACTTGTTCCACTAGTTTGCCTTCTATTTCAATTCTCAGCTTATTTTGATTTCCCCCATTTGTTACCATTGCAACTGTACTCAGTTTCATTCCGTGTGCCTTTAGTTTTGCATTTCATTCCTCTATCCTTTGATTAAGTTCTTGTTCAGAATTTGCCTGTAATACTACATTGTCTGCATACAGCAACCTTGTTGATCTAGCCCCTTAAACTTTTTTGGTAATGTAGTCCATCACCAGTATGAATAGCAACAGGTTCAGAGGTGAACCATGAGATGCTCCCACTTCCACAAGAAACCCCTGTGTTAGTCCAAACAGTGTTAGTACTTGTGTCATTGGGTCCTTGTACATAGCGTCCACTAATTCTACCAATGTTTCTGTGATATAGAACCATCAAAGGACTGCTGAAATCAGTTTTCTTGGGACCTTGTCATACATTTTCTTCAGGTCTAGGGATGCCCAGTTGGACTCTTTCTTCGTCTATAGCTTTTCAACTATCTGTCTCACTGCAAACACTTGATCACTTTTGTCCTCCATTAAATGTACATTTGTCCAACAAAACACTGAGTGTCTACATATAGGTTCATAGGTTCATAGGATGTTACTAGGTTATTGACCCAAGGGTCTTTACAATTTACAAACCTACCCATTAAATCTCAATATAATATTAGATGAGAGATATTTTCTATGCCCAAGATTTTTCTAATAAGGACTACCCATGTCCAGGAGAGAAGCTGGGGCAATTTCTGGCAGAAGTTTAAGATTTCCCATCCGGTCATCCAGGTCTTGCTTAAACAGGGTCATGGAGATGCTTTGCTTGATATGGATTGAAAGAGGAGTGGTGACCACTGAGAGATGTAGCTGTCTCTCCAGCAGGTCCTGTTTATGTCACAGGCTAGATTGAGTTCCTTGGAATGGGTGACTCTAGTCCCATTTGACTTACGAGTGTGCAGCATTTCCACTAGATTTGGGTCAGAGATAGCCCTGTAAACCAGACATAAGTTGCCTGTAAGTAGTCTATAAACTATTTAGTACAGTGACAGTGACTTCAGTCTGTCCGTATAAGACATGTGCTGGAGACTCTTAGTTTTCTTAGTTAGAAATCTCTGCAGTCTTAAGTTTCTGCAGGTGTCTGGCATGGTACATACCAAAATGAGCATTATATTCAATAATCAGCCTGATGAGGATGAGTACAGGAGAGTTTTAACCTCTATTGCTCTTGAGACAATGCCTTTGCTAATCAGGTGAGTGATGTAGAATGCCTTCCTCACCACAGTGGACACATGGTGGTCAAAGTTAAGGTCACAGTCAACTTGTGATCCCAGGTCTCTCACTACTGCATTGGTACTTAGGGTATTATTGTTTATTTTATAATCAGCAGGAACATTGCATTGTTTTTACTGAAGGGAATGATGATGCATTTTTTAGCATTTAGTTTAAGACCATGGCTTTGGCACCAATCATTGGCCTGTGTAAGCCCCTTTTGAAGTACACTGACATCGCTAGGGGATTCAATGATAGCACCTAATTTGCAGTCATCCACAAACTTGGTTACCCTCAGCCTCTCCATTTTGGCCTGGACTTTTGAGAAGTATATGCCAAACAAGAGGGGACCCAGCACTGACCCTTGTAGGACCCCACTGGTGACAGGTCTGTTGGTATAGGTAAAGTCTCCACTTTGACTGAATGTTGTTGATCTATGAGCCAGTTTGCAACCCACCTGACAACATAGGGGTTGATATTCAACTGGGTTAGTTTGTCGATGATGCCTGAATGTGGGATAGTGCCAAAGGCCTTGGCCAAGTTAAGATAGGCTGTGTGCACAGCTTTACCCTCATCAATGGCTCTGGTCACATTCTCAAAGAAGTCCACTAGGTTTAGCAGGCATGACCGGCCCTTGACAAAACTGAACTGTGATGGATCCAGGGTTTAGAGGTCACCTATATCCTTATTTATGAGGTCCATGATGATTTGTTCCATTGTCTTACAGATGAGGCTGGTTAAACTTATGGGTCTATAGTTACCCCTGTCTGTTGCTGAGCTGCCCTTGTGTAGGGGGATAACAATTGTTGTTTTCCATTCAATGGGGACAAAGCCAGTACTCAGGCTGTGGTTGAATAGACTGCCTAATGGAGTAGCTATCTCTTGTTTTAGAACTTTAAGAATGGAGCCCGGAATGCCATCTGGTCCTATGGAGGCTGTGTTCTCAGCTTTGGAGAGAGCATTGATTACTTGCTCTTTGGAGATGCAGGGAGGAGGAGATGATGAAGATATGGTTTGTGGTAAGCTGTGGGGAGATAGGGGGATGACTTTTTTGCCAAACCTGTCTGTTAGCAGCTTTGCAATTTTCACAGGTTAGTGTGTGTGTGTGTGTGTGTGTGTGTGTGTGTGTGTGTGTGTGTGTGTGTGTGTGTGTGTGTGTGTGTGTGTGTGTGTGTGTGATGCCATCCACAATTAATTCAGCACAAAACTGAGTCCTAACTTTCAGGTTGTGGATGTAGCTGAAGAAAGCCTTATGGTTATCCTTGGCTATGGTTGCTAACTAATTTTCCTCATAGCTGCTCTTTGAAGATTTTATGAGTTGTCTTATTTGCTTGTTTAGGCTGTGGAAGGTGCTCTTCCAGTTCTGGGATCTCACTTTTTCTATTTTTAGACAGCAGCTTCTTTCGCTTATTGTATAATTTATTAATGCTAGCCATCCACCAGGATGGTTTGTTTTTTCTTGAGGATCTTGCTTTAATCCTATCCAACATTGCTGTGTCTATACATTTATGTAGATGTTTATACAGGGCATCAATGTATACCTTAGTATAGCCGTCAATACCATCTGTGGACACTGGAGCTTGGACATTGATTATACCTTCTCTTAGGAGGGTATAGTTAGCTTGGGTGAATTTTTTTAGCCTGGCTTCAACTTTGGGGAGTTCTGGTACTACTGCTACTTCAGAATTGACTGATTTATGGTCAGGTTTAGCCATTGTGGGCCCTACACTTGAGGCGTTGCATCTGTCACTCATACTGGTGAGGACCAGGTCTAGAATATTGGAAAAACATTATCCTGCTCTTTTTCCTTTGTTCCATTGCACTTCAGTTGGACAGTATAGATTGGATTCAGACCAGCTAAATTCCCTTCTGTTTGTAAGTTGAGAACTAAAATCAGGACATTGGTTTCTGGGGGGAGAAATCCCCATGCCCTGATGGCAGGAGCATACAGTAGGACTATCCAATTGAAGGTTACTGGTTCAGGACTCAGTATGAGCTAAATATCCACACCGCTAGCAGAAACAATAGCTCAAATGGCAGTTCACAATCCTCTTTATTCCAAATAGCGAGACAGGTAGACAAGAAATTTGAGACAAGCGCTTTCGCCCGGATCATTCCGGGCTTTCTCAAGTCAAAACCATGAAAAGTACAAAGCAAATGCTTAAATACAGTTCCTGATTAGTCACATGTCAGTCATTACATCCTATTACATACACCTGAGGAAGCAATATGTGAAAGCGCTTGTGTGACAATAAAGAAGACTTCTTATACTTTTATTCTTCGATTCAAGTCTGCTTTTTTACCTTTATTGAAGACTGAAGACTGCTTTTTTACTTTGATTTGGACACTGGAGCCTAACCTCAGCATTTTTTATGGATTACATCCTATTTGTTTAAAAAATATATGCATTAGTTAAAAAACATTTAAAAAAACATTGTAAAAAACATGTTAATATTGGGACACTTGTTACAGGATGAGGACCAATACTGCTTAATCTCCCAAAATGAACACAACATTGCTTTGGCAAAAATAAAATACTCTCTTTCTGATTACCTTTTGCAAGGACGCATAAATGAAAAACTGTACAACTACCTTTTAGTCAACAAACCCAGAACCCCTGTAATTTTTGGAATTCCAAAAATTCATAAAGGTACCGACCCCTTAACCTTTAGGCCCATTGTATCAAGTGCAGGGGGTGTGACAGAACCAATTGCGAAATTCATTGATCATATTACCAAACAGTATATTTCAACCCATGTATACAAAGACTCGTGGGAATTTCTTAAGACCTTCCCAATTGAAAAGTGCCCTCCAGAAGCACTCATGGTTACCATAGATATTAAGGATTTATTCCCCAGTATTCCCCACAATGTTGGTTTAGACTGGTTTGGTGATTTCTTTAACAATGAAACCAACCTGGGAAACAACTTCTCAAACCTGTTAGTAGAATTAATGGGGATGGTACTTGAAAACAATTACATACTTTTCAACGACAAACTTTTTAAACAACTCAAAGGAGTAGCCATGGGTGCCTCTTGTGCAACTATTTACGCCAATGTAGTCCTGCACAGATGGGAACAGGCATATATTTTTGCTACAGCTTGGGCACAATATCTTATTCATTACTGTAGATATCTGGATGATATATGTATAATTTGGGGAGGTACGGAAATGGAATTAACGGCCTTCCTACACTACCTAAATACAACTACCGAATTTTTAGTTTTTACCCACAAGATTAGCAAAGAAGAACTCCACTACTTGGATGTCACAATTTATAAAGACACCCAGGGGGAAGGATTTAATTCAAAGGTCCACTGTAAACCTACCTTATCAAACTCCTTACTGCATTTTGATAGTCTACACCCCTTCCATCAAAAGAAAGGGATAGTAAAGGGGCAATTAATAAGAGCCTCTAGAATGTGCAGTAAATTGGAGGATTTCCATCAGGAAATAAATAATTTGCACAGCATGTTTCTTGAAAGGGGATATCCTGAAAATTTACTTAGAATTCTCACTAATGAGGTGGTCAACAAAAGGGATTCCTTGTATGCTCCATTGTTAGGTGGTTCCTCAGTCATGACTTACAAATCTCAAACAACAAAAACTAAAACTGATGAAAACAGTTTTATATACACCTTCTCAGAAAATTCCCCACAAATAGAAAATATAATTTCAAAATACTGGTCCGTTTTGACAACCAATGAAGAGTTCAAAAACATCATTCCCTGCAAACCCAAATTTGTGAGGAAAAGAGGTCAGAACCTCAAAGAAATATTCGAGAGGAGACCGCATATACAGAAAAATAGTCAACACCCTCACAAGGGTACCTACAAGTGCGGGGCTTGTAAACAGTGTGGTTTAATACTTAATGATTCACACATTTTTTTGAAAGCTCGCCACATAAACATTCGATCACCGGGGTATTTTTCATGTGGCACTAGGGGCGTGATCTATATAGGGGTTTGTGTTACCTGTGGCAGTTTTTACATAGGGAAAACAGAAAGAGAATTCAGAAGAAGACTATATGAGCACACCTACGAAATAGAAAAAAAGAAAGAAAGTAATGCCTTCTTCAAACATTCTCTTGATTGTCCCAACTACAAATTAACATTTATGATTCTTGAACAGGTGATTCCCAACATTAGAGGGGGAGACTGGGAGTCCACGCTAGAATACAGAGAGCTTGTATGGCAGCTCAAACTTGATGCAGCCAAAACTCCAGGCCTAAACGGTACTTTGAGCATCGGTTCAGTTTTAAGGCTCAGAAGGGCCAGACTTTAGCAGAACATGTTATAGTTTGCAGTATGCTTCCATATTTTTTATTGGATTCTATTAATTAGGGGGGTTGCTTTTTACTGATCTCAATTTATTTATGACTTTTATATAAAATATTTAGATCAACACATTTTATTACACATGATATGGTGGACATAAATATTATGAATTAAATTAGAAGCAACAATATGCTTATAAACTAAACTACATAATTATTCAAACTTGCTACTGTTGTCATTGACATTTTTAACTAACTTTCATCATGTTATATCTGGTCAACAAACATTGATTTGCACAGACATTATGCACTTTGCACTTTATGATGAATTAAAGATTACTGAACGAACTATAAACGGGGTTCATGTACGGCGAACCATAAAACCACTACACACTATTTCAGTTTTAAATACATGGATTTGTCCCAATATTAACATGTTTTTTACAATGTTTTAAATGTTTTTTAATTAATGTATATATTTTTTAAACAAATAGGATGTAATGACTGACATGTGACTAATCAGGAACTGTATTTAAGCATTTGCTTTGTACTTTTCATGGTTTTGACTTGAGAAAGCCCGGAAGGATCCGGGTGAAAGCGCTTGTCTCAAATTTCTTGTCTACCTGTCTCGCTATTTGGAATAAAGAGGATTGTGAACTGCCATTTGAGCTATTGTTTCTGCTAGCGGTGTGGATATTTTTCTCTTCTTGGTTTTTGTTCTTGCTACAGTGTGTTTTTGACTCAGTATGAGCTATTTCATTGGTGCAGGGCTCAGTTTGAGCTTTTTAACTGGTTTCTTTGTACTAGCTGCGTTGCTCTTCCTTGTGCATAGTGCACCATCATGCACCACCACTCAGAGGAGGTAACTCTTGGTGATTATAGACGAAAAAGTGTCAGCAGAAGTATTTCCCCTTAGAAGCAGCTATTACCTAGCAGACCAGTTCTTAAATACCCCTCAGCTGTTCAGTGGACCACCTGGCAGAGATTTTCTCTCTTACCTATCCACATCAGACCCTATAGATCCCCCTCTTTTGTAGACCTCCTACTGTACACCCCATAGGTTAGACACCCTAAAATAGCTCCCTGCCTGATACTCCCATCTTTTTTTCCTTATCTGCTGAGATACCAGGTTCAAACCTTGCAATATGGGCTGTCAGTTTTCCTCTGTTTCTCCTGTCAGCCAGGTGGACATGGGTTTTTTAAGGCAGTGTAGCAACTTTGTCATATACACTGACAATCCCTTAGTCCTAAATCACTCAAAGTACAATTTGTGAGAGATGCTCCTACACTAAGAATCTGGAATTACGTCTTTCTCACCCCCAGAACAGCAACACTAAACAGGTTATCAAGCTCACACTCCACGACTTCTTTTCCTAATATGCATCCAGCACATAAACCTTCATATGCAGAGGTACTCTCCAGAAACATACCTAAACACCAGAGATATCCAAAACAGAAACATGCTACACCTAACACAACACCCAAATCACCCAATACATATAAAACACTAGCACCTATGTCTCACCAAATAAGCCTTTAAGGCAATGCACAACAATTCCAAAAAGTTTTAGTTACAGGTGACTATACAGGCACATCACTCACCAGGTTGAACTAAGAGAAGATTACAGCCAGCTGCCTGTCTGGTGCAAAGAATCACCAGATCACACATGCACTTGTGTCTGGCAACAAGTACTGTTATGGCTCCCTCATAGTTCATGTTGGTGTGAACAACTTAAGATGTACCTCTCTGGACTATATGAAGAGAGACATGATTGAGTTTTCTGAATATGTGTCCCAGGCAGTTATGTCCCTAGCTTTGGGCAGCATTTTACCCTAGGATGATACTGCAATATAAAGTAAATGACTGAATTCAATAATTGGCTGATTTTTCTGGTGTCATTCTAAGGGGATCCAGTTCCTGCCAGCCTGGGATAACATAATGGATGGACCACACTGCTTTGCCAGAGATGGTCTTCACCTGGCACCTCCAGGCTTTCGGTTACTGGCTAAAGCACTTGCCTCCCCATAATGACTTTTTTAGGCCAGGTCACAACAACAAAATTCCACATGTGAAAATATCAAACACAAAGAAACTAAGGGTCATGCTGTTAAATGCTAGGAGTTTGAATCAGAAACTACAATCTCTGGAAGCAGTCCTTTCCCTTGAAGTTGAAATCTGTGCAGTCACAGAAACCTGTCTCAAAGCCAGAGAAAGTACCCCACCCTTGCAATGCTACAATGCCTTCCACACTTTCAGAACACAAATTGAAGGTGTGAGAACCAAAGGAGGTGGAGCATCTATCTTCATTAAAGATAATTGCACCTCTAGACTGGTTAGACAAGAAAACTCTGTGGAGCTACTCCAAGTCCAAATTTACCATGGGTAAGACCCCCCTTCAGGTCATCATCAGTTACAGGTCCCCTTCCATGAACCAAGATACCAACACAGCTTATTTAGACCTACATGGGACAATTAAAGTATAACCTAACACCCTAGTCATGGGTGACTTCAACTAACCTTCCATTAATTGGGAAACTTATATGAGCCCAAATTCACTCACACAAAACTTTATGAATTTTGTGAACTCAAATGCCCTGAAACAAATAGTGCACCACCCCACAAGGGGCTCCAATATTATACACCTGGTCCTCACCAACATGAGTGACCGATGCAACGCCTCAAGTGCAACGCCTCAAGTGTAGGACCCGCACTGGCTAAATCTGACCATAAATCAGTCATTTTTGAAGTAGCAATGGCACTTGAACTCCTCAAAGGAGAAGTCAGGTTAACAAAATTCATCAAAGCTAACTCCTACCCACTCCTTCTTCTTTTAACAAACTCTTAACACTTTTAAGATTGACACTCTTTAACAGCTCTCACTTCCTACCAATTTTCAGTTCATTCAAAACAAATAAATGTCACCATTAAATCCTCTTATCTATCTATTTCTTTTCATCCCATCCTATCCTTTCCTGTAACTATATTGTGGTGACTTGAGGCCCAGCTCAAGCTACACATTAGAGATTTTTTACTCAAATGCCATGCATTTTCCATCTACCATTATTTTTACTTCTCTTCATAAAATACATGTGTGATGATGTGAGGTATTGCCAGCTATGCCAAGAGAAGTAGGACAGTGGCTGTATAACATATGCCAGCAGAGCTACCTGGAATTTTGTAAAGAAGTGTTATGTCATTTTATATATCAAACTGATTTGTACAGATGTTTGTGTTAAAAAATGTATTTGTAAAGTTGCTGGTGTTGAAAGTGTACCAATAGTGGGTCCTAACTGTACTGTAAATTAATTAAATATATATGTTAACAAAGGATACCAGAAGAGAAGAGATTAATCACAGTCCAGCTGCAGCTAACTTTGAAAAATGTTCGGGAATTAAATTACTGGGCATAGGGCATAAATATGTTATCTCACAGTTTTAAATGAAACCAGAGATGCAATGACTGCAAGAAGCAGGGTTTGTTAGTCTATGTAGGAAGAGCAGAAGTGTTAAAATTTTCTACAGCTTACAGATGCTGCATTAAACTTTAGCAAAGCTTGAGATATGTATTGTAGCACATGTTTGCTAAACCCTGCCAGCTTCTAATGATGGGGGTAGTGTGGGAAACAGAGTCAGATGACCAAATGTGATGTCACTTTGTAACCAACTCTGAAATAATATTTAGATATTACAGAGAGAAGAATCTCAGTAACAGAGCAGTCTGTTTTTGGAATTGACAAAGAGGGACCCCACACCTACTTCATCTTGCCTTGCTCTAGTAAGTGAACCAAGGAATAGTAATTCTTTAGATCAGTCAGGAAAATATAGTGAGATTAGTTAAGTACTGTTTTCTGTATCTGTGTGAATCTATTCATCTGTGTTATTTTAATATTTCCTGTGATTGAAATTCTGGTGTTTATTGTAAACAGATATTTAGTATTTTCATGTTCTTTTATTATTTGTTATTAAATATATTTAAACTTTTCATTGTAGCTGGTCCCTTAGAGGATATTTTCATCTTTGCAAGTACTCATATCTATTTGGTGACTCTGTGGCCACTCCTGAAAGCATTACTGCATTGGCCAAACACTATCATTTGTATTAATATTAATTTCACTCAGTATAATTGGGTACCCTTATAACAGCCTTATAGTAGCTAGCTTTGGAATATCTGGTGGCAGTGTAACTATCTTATAGTCTGGGCAGAAGAGGGTATAGCTAGTACATTTTTCCCAGCCAGCCTTTTCCAGGTGTTTGTGTGTGTGTGTGTGTGTGTGTGTGTGTGTGTGTGTGTGTGTGTGTGTGTGTGTGTGTGTGTGTGTGTGTGTGTGTGAAAATCAAACCTCAAAGAGTGTGTGTGTCAGCTACTTGAAGCAGGGACACAAAGCACTGGTTTCACAGAGAGAATGATGGAGGACTTGGCTTGGATTCTCGGCTAAGAACTCAACTCTAGAGCTGTGCCAGTGGGGAGTCTTACTGGGAATCCGGAAGAGAGGGGAACCCAGACCCCAGATAAAGTGTGTTCCCTGTGTGCTCTTAAAAGAAATTGTGCTTGATGCAGAGAGCTACATCTGGAAATATTGAGTGTATCCATTTTTGTTCCAAGTGACTGTCCCTCTCCAATGTCAGTGGTGAGGATTCAGGCTCCTTGATTATTGGCCCAGAGAGGGGACATCACAACATGTATTTACTATCTTTGACTTTCATAGCACACAGAAATGTAAAATTATCACACCCTTATATCAATATACAAGCTTGGTAGCTCTTTGAAATGCTTTCAGAAGTATTTTTCAGACTTAAATCACAGAACTTAATTGGTTCAGTAAACTTCAGTAATTCACAATTCTTTTCAGTATCACTAATAGTGAATTTACAGGCCTTTCTTGACAATATATCTGGCTTTATTTCATGCTATGGTCTTTCTGTGTCTGACATCTTTGGTACTCCAGCCACACCTCTCATTCTAAAGCCATAGAATTCTACTGTTGAACAGGCCCTTACAGATATCAGGCTTACATCTGTATAACTGTCTAAAACGGCCATTGTCTGGGCAGGAAGCTCCCATCTGTATAACTTTCTTGGACAGACCTTTGTCTGGGTATCAAAGTCCCACCTGCATAGCTCCTGTTCGCAGTTTAGTACAGTACATTGATGATGGGGGGGTAGCAAAAAGACAGTACTAGGATATTAGGACCTTGGAAGCAAGATCTCCTTTTAAAAGTTAAAATAAAGTCAAATAGTCAAGTAGGGCACAAAAATTTTCATATTGAGGCTGCATAGCAATTTGAAACTCATCTGGCATTAAACACTAGCCATTGTTTTCATCTTCGGTCATTTGCAGGGTGTTAATTGCTATTTAACACCATCCAGAAGATGAGGGAAAGCCACAAGAAATCAAACTGATTTCCTGGTTCTCCAATGTGTTCTCCCTTAATCTTTTGCTCGTTATATTGGTAGAGCAGTGCTGCTAATGATGTTAGTAGCAAGGTAGGTGTTAATTTCCTTTTGTTTTGCTATAGCAGACACAGGCAGAGCAGAGGCTGAAGAGCTTAAACATGTTCACCACCAGTAGCATTTTATAGAATTTAGATATTCTCCACTAGCTGGTGGTGCTGACTTGCTGCTTCTCAGTGCTATACTTTTTTCTTTATTATTGGAAGATCATTCCAGTCCTTTATGGGTGCCTAACAGTCTTGAACTAACTGCTGTGGCTGTATTTGCTCTCTGATGGTTCTCCTGCGGATACTTACCCCCATTCATGATTCTGTTCATTTTCTTCAAATAATCAGTAGCAGTGGCAATTGCTACTTTCTGTAATTAGTATTGTTTTTGTTTGTTTGTTTTAGTCAATTTGCATTATTTTGTGTAATGTCTTTAATGTTCCCCAGTTTTAGTGTAATCATGCACAACAAGTTCAGCAGACCCGTCAACTGTCCAGAGTTTCACAGAATGGCTGGATTTCCGCCTCTTATGTTTAATCTCCTCCTTATAAAACTTTTGGCTTTCTGGCAAATCTTTGTGAATTGTGGACACTAGATAATGATAGTTATTTGTATTCCAGGCATCATATTCTTCAGAAAATGCATATTAATGCAAAACCTCTTAGCAACTTTTTTAAGTTTACAATATTTAAAATCAATTCTTCATTTCTGAAACCCTTCCTATTAAATTTGGCTTTGTCTCTGATTTTGTGCTAAGCTTTTTTTAGGAGAGCAAATTTTTGAGAACCGCAGTTACAAAATAAAGATAAACATTTTAGTTTCAGGATTCATGTCCTTCAGAAATTTGTTTTTAATACCAAATCTGTTGTTCTAGCAACTTTCTAAGAGCAATATTTAAAATCTATCTGGTTCTGGGCCTTTATTCCCCTATAATTTTGGTTTTGTCCATGATTCTTGTGCTAAGTGTTTGTGGTTTTCTAGAAACTTGTCGAAGACTGTAGTCACTAAATAATGGTGCAGATTCAGTAAAGCCTACTCTGTCCACCAAAACCATGTGCACATTACATCTTAATGTGCACACACAATAGCATACTGTTTTGTATTCAGTAAGTAGCTACACACTGCTTGTAGAGCCATGCAAACATGGTAAACATTGGGGCATGCTAATTATAGCATAAGCAGCTGAATTGTATGCTAATCAACCAATCCAAGATGGAGGAGCTATCCAACAAGCTACAGTATAAAGCAACCATGTAGACACACTGCTTGTTTTCCCTGCTAGTTCCAAAACATATTGGAATACAGCTATGGAAACTAGGCTACACGGAAAGAATGTTAGAGTCTGGCATTGATCTTATTCATGTGTATGTGCAGCAGGCCCATGTCTAAGCTGCTGCTGCTGCTGATAAACCCCAGCCAAGAAGGAGAAGGATTTTTAAACCCCATTTAACTTTTCATAATCTGCATGAGATGAAAATTAGAGTACTACAGGGTGGATAGAGACGTACTACAGGAGCTATGCAACCTCTGTCATCCTCAGCTGAGAGCAATGGTAAACAGAGGAGAACCAATACCAGTGGAGAGTAAGGTGTGTGCAGCACTTATAATTTTAGCTACAGGAACCTTCTAGAACTAAACAGGGGACAAGCTGGGGGTGTTACAGACATCAGCATCCAGGATCCTCCATCAATTCCTAAATGCTATGCTGTAACATGCCATTGACTACATATATTTTCCCTGTACACCTAAGGACAGAGTCAGAACTATGCAGGAGTTCTACCCTGTAGCATACTACCCTGAAGTCCTAAGTGCCATGGACTGTACACATATAGAAATCAAAGCACCACCTGGGGAACATTGAATGGTGTACATAAATAGAAAGTGTTACCACTCTATTAACTGCCAGGTCATGTATAATGCTAAGGGAATCATCCTGAATGTTTGTGCTGGCAACCCGGGCATTTACCACATTCACATATCTGGCAAAACTGTCAACTGTATGAGATATCTACTAGAGGGGATATCCCACAGGGTCATTTACTGGAGGATGCAGGTTATGCACTGGGACCGTGGCCGATGACACCCATCAGAAATGCATGCACACCAACTGAGGAACGCTATAATAAGGTACACACTCAAGCAAGAAATATCATAGGATGTGTGTCTGGGCTGCTGAAGCAGCAGTTCATCTGCCTAGATACATGTGAGGAAGCCCTACAGTACAATCCCTGTACATGCACTGAAATATTCACCGTCTGTGCCATGTTCCACAAAATTATCCTGAGAAATCAGCTTCAGCAGGAACTGCAAAGGGAAGGACCACACATCCCACACTACTGTCAAGGTCACCACAGCCACACACAGGTGAGGAGTCAGAGGGGGAACCAGCAGCTAATGTGGGTGGAGGTAGACATAGCTGTTCGCAATATGGCCTTGCACTGGCCAAGAGGAAACAGAAACTACACGCGCTCACCACCTAAGGTGCTAAAACCTTCATCCTATACAAATACATACAGTAACATTGATGCCAGGCAACACTCACAACCTTTACTTACCCATGTAATGGCTGTGTACTGCTAGCATCAGACAGAGTCATTCCTGAACTAAAACTCTTGCAACTGCTGGATTTCCAAGGTAAATGTTGAACCTGGAATAAAAAAATAAATATCAAAGAATACAAATGAATGGCATATCCTTGCATACTGTTACTTGGTAATGTAAGTATAAGGCAGGTGATTTTTATAGCAATTACATCAAGATGTGACAGTACTAACATGTGAATAAATGTGTCCTCTATCGACTAATAGGACTGTACAAATTTTCACTGAATGTCCATATTTTGGCCTCATATGTTTGCAAAGGCAAATCATTAAAGAGTGAATTTAGAAAATAATGACACACATTTCAGTTTCATATTTCATATCCCTCAGAACAAATATAAAAATAGTAATACAAAACTTGTTATTCCATCAACTGCCTAAGTTTGTAAGAATGCAATTGTTTTAAAACTCTCCCCATTGTTGGGCCTTTGTCATACTTTTATTTATGGCTTGGTCTAGCTTTGTTGGTCTAAGAGTTTGGGATGGATGTACACATTACAAAAACCTGTAAGAAAGCAGTACAATTTGCAAAACAGCATCAGAAAAACAAATATACTAAGCACTAAGACAGCTATGCACCCTGAGTATCAGACAAGAGACTTATGAATCCATGAAGCCAAAAGATAGAAAACAAAGATATGGCACAAGTATCATCATTTGCACAGGGTGTTATGCATGTGTGTGTTTGTGTGTGTGTGTGTGTGTGTGTGTGTGTGTGTGTGTGTGTGTGTGTGTGTGTGTGTGTGTGTGTGTGTGTGTGTGTGAGGTGGAGCAGCAGGAGGCCTAGGCTGACATAAAAGGTAGTGAGTGAGTGTGAGTAAGTAAGAGAAACAGGTAGACATTTGAATAAAGAATCAAATGGCCACTGAGACAGAATGAGCTTTAAGTCTCACGACTGACCCATGTAACTGTTATGTGTCTGCATGTCTGTAGGGGCACTCCAGGTGAAATTGGTGTGTGAGTGTCTGTAAGAACACAGCCAAGTACTGTGCTAGCTCTGTATCCTGGTATGTCAGAGACAGGTGTGAGCTGTGCATGGTAGAGGTGACAGTTCATCGTCATTATCCCTGGCCCTGAGAATTGGCTCTGCCAAGAGTTGCACTGGCATGTCCACACCCACAGTCAGATGCACTTCTGCTACCTGAACATGACTGATGTCTGCTGGATGAGCTCTCCTCATGAATATGCCCAGGATCATAACCCCATGGTCTGCCAATTCTGGATGTGGACACCTCAACCACTGACATAGCAGTGGAAGTACTGCCACTACAGGAGCATGATTGGACATGACCACATTGCCTAACATCAGATGATATGGTTGACCTACACACACATTGATGGTGTCCTCCTTCCAGCAGACTTTCCATTACAGACACCTCCCATTCCAACATGTAATTCATCCGATCCACTGAATCTGCAACACAGTGGAGGCAGTCATGTATGTCAGCCTGTGCTATATCCACAACCCTAAGCATTTCCTCAGAGGCCCTATTGGAATGTGCATGTGGCTCCATGATGGCCCTAAACATATGTAGTGTGGCACAGAAAGACACACCAGAATCAGGTGGAGGATGGACAGCAGGTGTGCTCTGAGCAACCCTAACAACCCTCCTGTGTGGCACCTCTCCCACATTTTAGCTACAGCCAGAGTCAACAGGCACTGAAGCTGCAGTAACCACACTACCCTGATCAAGTGTCTCACCTTCCATCTGTCCAATATCTGAGGTCTCACTGAAATGGGTTTGTATAGGCCTACTGGCTGTGTTTGATAGAGTTACAGGGGATGGCTGAATGTCAACCTCAGTGCCAGATAAAACCTCTGCACCCCCCCCCCGACTGTGCATGTGTCTGGCCAATATCATCATCAGAGTCTAATGATAATCTGACATCAAGTGGTAAGGGTCCTCCACTTCCTCTGTCAGGATCACCTGTGATAATAAGCAACAAACACAGGAAAGAAATTAATAGCTCCACTACTACAGTTCAGTATATGATAACAAACTAACAGTGGTGCCACTATCACAGGCAGTACAGAAATACACACTCAGTCCTGACCCACCTCAGACATACAGATACATAAGTATTTCTGTGAAATGCTCATCAGCACTGAAATAAAAATGTTTGGTTCACCATGTGCAGATGACTCCACTTCACACTTGCTAGGGAGGATAGTCCTGGAAAAAGTTATGTAAGATGTAAGGACACCATCATCACAATAACACAGGGGGAACATTTTTGGCCTTTATATTTCCATTAACAATACATTTAACTAAAACTTGGGTGATATATCCACCCCAAGCCCATGTGTAATGAACCAGAATGTGTTGTTAACTGGATCAATCTATAGTTAGTTCACCCTACAAAAAACATTAAACCAACTTAAGTATTGCTGTCAATATTTTAATATACAAGAAATATTTAAAAACTGACATAGGTAAGCATACCTGGAAGTTCCTCCTGGGACATACTTGTCCTCCATGAAACAGCAGCACCAACATCAGTCACATGCTGTTTTGCACTTTCCACTAATCTGTCTGGATCCTTGACAGTGGACAAGAACTCCATTTGCTGTCAGTAGTGGCTCTATAGCAGGGCCCTCCCCAGTAGCCAGCTACATGGGCTACTGCAGCTGCTTTCCTCTGGGTCAATAAAATAATGACAGTGGCCCTATGATCATATGTCCTGCTGCATCCCCCAAAAGCATTCATATCATTCATAGTCTGGTTCCAAATTTGTATTCTTCTAGACATATCTGCACATCCTCTCTCATGCAGAAAGGCACCATGTTGATGAAAGGCTTGGACAATGACTCATTCTCAGAGTCACTGAAGGGGGGGTGGGGTTTGCAGGGATTGGAATGCTTAGGTGCTATAGTCCTAGGTGAAATAAAACACGAAAAGGATACTACACATAAATGTCAAATAAAACAACTCCTGCTTATATATAACACATATTATTAGTTTTTCAATATTACCCACTGGAGAAACCAAAAACTTTCAAGTTATTCAAATATAAAAAAAGGGTTATGTGGTTGTAACATATCACCATCATACACAAACCAAGGTTTGATCCAAAACAAGTAGTAACAATAGCCAAGCAAACCTCAAAAAATATTTTGGTTGTGGCAACACAGAGATGGAGCTTGGCTCCCCCACCCACAAAACAATAGGGAAATTACATTTCTGTAAAAATCAAAGGAATAAAACATAGTGAATTGTTATAACTGCTATCAAACTGTCCCAAAAATGTGTAGCCATTCACCACATAACATTCATTTTTATGCAATTGCCAGTCACTCTACCTGTGGCCAGCATTCCCCTAGAGGTGTATCTGGGACAATAAATTGCAAAAGTCACCCAAAAGAGTGAAAACAGTAACATGAAACAAAAAAAGAAATAAAAATGCCACTACACTGGTACGACCACAATCAAATAACTGGAGAAGCTTTAATAATAAAATCCACCAAGTGCTTTCACCCTGTAACCTCAGGGCTTCATCAGAGTAATGTGGCTTCATTAAACCCATCTTTAAATAACAAAAGTAATGTCACTTGTTTATAAATAACATAAGAATCATAATAACTTAAAATCAACTTTCAATGAATATATTGTGTTCCTAACAGTCAATAAAAACAAGTCAAATCTGCCCTGCCTTTAATTTCAACACTGAACTTAAATAAACTGTCATTGATACCCAGGAGAGTTGTGGCATTGGTCCTAAACTGCCAATCCAATTCTACCTTTTCCAAATAAGTTTTCAAGTCACCACCTCTTCCATAAGCAATCAATCTGTCTATAATAAAAAATAAAAACTTATTAAAACTGTCACACCACACAGAATGGTTGTAAAGTGCACTTTCATTCTTTTTCATGTTGATGTCCCTAATATGTTCCAGATTTTTTTATTTTAATTTTCTAGTGGTTTTGCCCATGTAAAAAGCTGGCAAGACATACATGTGGCCACATATATCACCATCTTGGTGTTACAGTTACAGTGGCCTGGACATGGGATAGTGTGATAGTACCCTTCTAACATCAATAAGGGCCTGAGTTGATGTATTTACAAGCTCTACACGTTACATTTTGACATGGTAGATCTAAGCCTTTTGTTGTTACTAGGTTTTTCAAACCAATTCTTTAAATTTGCACCTCTAGTAAAAGTGGTTCTTGGTTTGGTACCCAAGATATTTTTCAGCTCAGGACCCAAAACTAAATCCCATGTGTTGTTAACTATAGAACTAATTTTCAATGCCTCGTTATTATAGGGAAGAACCAAAACACTATCTAAAATGGTGCCTTTTCTTGTATCCAAAGTGAATCCATGGTCAGTGGATAAAATGGGAGTGAACTTGTCCTTTCTTCTCTCCTGAATTTTGTTACTAGTTTTAATTAACAGTTTGATAAGGTAACAGTCTATCAACATACATCATGGCATGGTAGAAACAACTCTGATCCAAAACAATACCAAAACAGCAAAATCTTCAGAAGTCAGGAATCGAAAAACAGGAACCAAAGTCAAATCCAAAAGCAAATTCTTTATTCTCCAGCGCCTCGGTGTAACCACCTTTCAAGAGTATGGTGGTTACACCGAGGCGCTGGAGAATAAAGAATTTGCTTTTGGATTTGACTTTGGTTCCTGTTTTTCGATTCCTGACTTCTGAAGATTTTGCTGTTTTGGTATTGTTTTGGATCAGAGTTGTTTCTATCTGAAGGTGTGTGGAGTGGAGTTTGTGCAATACATCATGGCATGGTTTGAAGGCCCTATATTTTCTTGCTGAGAAACTCCTGTGGTCTCTGCAGCTGCTGCAGATGTCTGGTGAGGTAAATGCAATAGGGAGCATTGTACTCTATTAATATTCTGGTGAGGGTTGAGTACAGTGGTGTTATAACATCCTCAGACCTGGATGCATTGCTCTTACTTATGAGTTGCACAACACAGAAGGCTTTCCTTAACTCTTTGGAAACTTAACTTAGTGGTCAACGTTCAGATTGCTATCTACTTTTGTTCCCAGGTCTCACACCACTGGGTTGGAGTTTAGGGGTGGTGTTGTCAATACTGTAATTAGCATGGAATTCCACTTTGCCAAAGGCAATAATAATGGCACTTTCCTGCATTTAGTTGTAGACCATAGCTTTGGCGCCAGTCGTTTGTCTGTGTTAGCCCATTCTGTAATATGTTAACATCTTTGGTGAACTTAATGATTGCACCCAGTTTGCAAACATTAGCAAACGTGTTAAGCCAAAAGCCATCTACTGTAGCCTGGACTTCTATAAAATAGATTCTGAACAGTAAAGACCCCAGCACAGATCCTTGTGGTATGCCACTGGTATTGGCTCTACTGATGGAGGTTGAGTCATCAACTTTGGCAGTATGTGTTCTGTTAGTGAGCCAATTGGCTATCCATTTAGTGACATAAGGGTTAATCCCCAGCTCTGAGCGTTTCTCCAATGATACTTGAGAGGGGGACTGTTTCAAAAGCATGGCCAAGTCAAGATAGGTGGTATGCACTGTCTTACCATCATCCATGTCTTTGGTGACTTTCTCGAAGAAGACTACTGGGTTTAATAAGGATGATCTATACTAGAAACAAAGCTTTTTGTAGATGATATTTTTCTTATATGGAAGGGTGACCAACAAGAGCTTATTAATTATGCTGACTTTTTAAATCATACAACAGATTTTTTTTTTAATTTGAAATGAATTTTTCAAAGGATAATATTAATTTCTCAGATGTTAATATTCAC
This sequence comes from Protopterus annectens, assembly GCF_019279795.1. Lineage (NCBI taxonomy): Eukaryota > Metazoa > Chordata > Ceratodontiformes > Protopteridae > Protopterus > Protopterus annectens. Next base: position 1,892,127,283 of record NC_056733.1, on the reverse strand, counting down.
TATGATGATATTACTATGAGTATGAACATTTATAAAAAAAAGAAAATCAGGCAAATAGATACCTCACAAGAGCAGTATGCATGCCTCTCATATATTTATGGTATTGTAAGAAGTCAATACTTATGGGTGAGCAGAATACTGATCATAAAAAAATCTTCTAATCAAAAGAATGAAATGTCAACTGATTTTATAGAAAGGGGATATAACCCTCAATTTCTGCAGAGTATTAAGGAAGAAGTGATGAGTAATAGAAACAATACGGCCAAACCATATTTCTCAATGGATAGTAATAATGATGAAAGCATGAACCTGAATACTGATATTACTGCGAACCCCCAATTACAATACCAAACAATGTATATTAGATGTACTGAGGGTGTAAAGAAAGTAATAGCTAATAATTGGGGCATTCTGATTGCTATGCCTGAGCTTAAACAAATCGTAGGTGACAGGCCTAATTTTTTCATATAAAAATTGTTCAAATCTGAAAAATTGGGTATGTTATAAAGATATGAAAAATGTTGCTATGAATAGAGTATATAACAAGCATGGAATGTTTCCTTGCTATAACTGCTCATATTGTATTGATAGTTGTACAGATAATACTTTTGTATATCCCATTTCAGGTAAACAGTATAGCTTTAAATGTTCTCCACTATATAATACATACATCGCTCAGATATATGTAGAGGTATTATGATCACTGCTTTGGCCAGCCATGTTACTGATAATGATTTTGTGAATGTTTTTACCTTTAGGGCCATTGAATTGTTATATAAAAGCCTGAGGGGTGGTGATTTGAGCAATAAATTAAAATTAAAAGAATACAAATGAATAATTACATTGCAAGCTGATATTAAACCTGGAATTAATGCAACTGTGATTGTAAAGCCAGTTTTAAAATATAAACAACTTTACCTTAGATAGGTTTTTAAGATGCCTGTGTTTTTATTAATGTTAATTAGCTAATTGTCTTGTCTTTACTATTTGCTAGGCTGTGTCTTGTGACTATTTTAAATGTACTATTTAATAGGACTTTGAAATGAATTTGTGTTTGTTTTAACACTGAAGAAGTATTATATCTGAAAGCTTTGTTGTGATTATTAAATATTTCAGCGTTTGCAGAGTATGATCAAAACAGCATCAGCTATTTGTTTTCCTTATTTTAGTTTTGCGCGCACACACACACACACACGCACACACACACACACACACACACAGACACGCACACGCACATGCACACACTCACATATTCACATGCACATACAGTGTATACTTTGTTATTCAGATCTGATCATATTACTGCATCTCTTGACAAGAGAAAGCAGAGATGATGTCAGTACAGATCTAAAAACAGGTGACAGAGTAAGCAGGATGAATTGAGGTCAGTACAGATCTAGAAACAGGTGACAGAGTAAGCAGGATGAACTGAGGTCAGTACGGATCTAGAAACAGGTGACAGAGTAAGCAGGATGAATTGAGGTCAGTACAGATCTAGATGGTGTTTGTTACTTAAAGGGCTGACTGTATCAGGCTGCATGGAAAGTAGCAGCACACTGCTATATTATGGTGTTACAGTACCGTAAATGCAATACTGTGGCATTTCCCCTCTCTTCAGCTAAGCCTTATGGCTTACAGTTTTTACAACTCCATTTCTAATCATTGACTTCCTTAGTGAAAGCATTTACACATTTTCACCTTTAAAATATTTCATATATTTCAGTATCCAATACTTATGGTCTAATTTAAGGAACGATGATACATATGGAAGTATGCAAGATGTGTCTATATTTGTGAGAATAAATCAAGGGTATTGGTGTCCCTAGTAAAATGGTAACAAGGAGTTAGCATTTATAATGTGAAGGAGGTGTGGGACATTCCAGTTCCTGGCAGTGTAGGTCAGCCATTTTATTCATGGATAATTGAAGTCCCCCAATAGAAAAGATATTAAGATAGCTATTGTGCTCAGAAAGGAATGCAGAATAGAATAGAAATTCAGGTCTTTTAACCTCTGCCCTATTTCTGAATCAATCCAAGGCATTCAACACAGTCAGTCATTACATTCCCCCAACTAAATTCTCTTCCTATGGGGTATCACCCCCTCACTTAACTGGTTTCTCAGTTACCTCACTAATAGGTCCCAAGCAGTGAAATGACAACATGATTTTTCGTCTTTCCTTCCTATATCCATCAGAGTTCCACAAGTATCCAATCCTAGGACCACTACCGGTTAACTTATTTCTCAATTACCTAAATACAACAGTCAAAGAGGCCATGGTAGTACAATATGACAATCACTCCAGTTTAATATGTGCGGAGTCTGACAATTTCCTTATTGAAATGTTTAGTGATAAGCCTAAGATGGTTTATGGTCATGGACATACATTTAAAAAATTTACTGGAAAGACAGAAATAAAACAAATTAATAAAACCAGTGAGAACAAACAAGGTATGTTGAAATGTGGACACTGTGCAGTGTCAGTATGTTAAAAGAACAGATAAGGTTGATATTAGGGGGGAAATTGTTCAGATTAAAGGTCATTATTGTGATAGTAAGCAAGTGTTTATTTGGCAAGATGTGAAGACTGTTCCATATTTTATATAAGAATGACTTGTAGGAAAATTAAAAATCTAATTTATGAACACATAGCTGACATTAACAATTGTAGAACAACTAATGGGCTATTTAAACACATTCGGAATAATAAGGACCATAGGTTTAAGTTTGTAGTTTTAGATCGTTTCCAAATTCTTAAGAGGTAACATTGTCAATGAACATTTAAATAAGAGAGAGCTGCAATGGCAACTTAGATTTAACATCATTTGTTTTCCTGGCTTGAATGATAACATTTCCATTTATTCTATTTTAAAAATTAAAATTTTATAATGGTTAGGTTTTCTTATTTTAAATATTTAAACCATAATTATTTATCAACATTTATTGAAGTGGTTGTTTGTTGGGTGCTTGTTAACATGTGACTTGGTTTTAATGACATTTAAATGGTGTAATTTAATGTCTTAACAGTTCTGATAAAGTTCCTGATACATTATAGTGGAATGAAAGCACTTAATGTTATTTGTTAATAAAGTCATTCCATTTGTTCTCCGTGTCCTGTTCCTGGCATTACAGAAGAGTTTGGGCTGTTTCTAAGTTTGTGTATTCCAGTGGAGTTTTACATTCTACTTCCCACCCTATTATATGCCACTCCTATCCTAACCAATCTCAACTCCTCTCAATCAGCCAGTCTAGAACAATGCTATAATAAAGTAGCCAAATTTGCAACCAACAATATAGATCACATCACAGCTTCTCTCTAAAACAACTAAACTGTCTCAAACTAAATAATTCTCAATTGTACTCACAATTACAACCTTCAAACTATGACACAACCCTGAAAAAATTCTATCCCTTCACTCCATCATTCATCCTTACACTACTAAGAGACCTCTATGCTCCACTGACAAATCGCTACTCTCTGTAAATAAATATAGCCACAATGAAGGATACTCCATGTATTCCCACTGGATTGTTAATAAATGGAATACCATCCCACTCCACTTAAGAACAGACTGCAACCTGAAATACATTAAATGCCATCTGAAGCAACACCTGACAAATAAATGGCTCTGCACTTGTACCACCCTGGTTAAACTGGTACTAATACAGCAATATGAATCTGTGCTATAATCCTCTGCTATATAAAACTTAATATACCCTGCACTAACTTCTCATCACATATCCTTTATCTTCCTTACACCTCCTCATCTCCTTTTTTGGGGCTGCTCTAACTCTTTATCTTATCTTCTTATGTTCTAGATTTTGAACAAGTCTGACAATTGGTGCAAAGGGTTAAGGCTATGTGATATAGTTCTGGCAGTACAGGGTTTGATTCTCTCATCCCTCATTTGCCTACTCTGTGACCTTGAGCAGGTCATTTAACCAGATAGTTCTTGGAGGCAACTGAGAATTTGGGCTAGGCTCCTCAGTGGTCCCCTGGACTGCAAGACTAGCAACTAGTTGTAAACATACATATGAGAAGCACTAAATTTGCCAAGTGCTAGGTCTTAGGAATTCACTTAAGGGGTTGGTAAAATAGATAATCTGTTTGCCTGATAGTCACACCACGTTTGTTTCTCACCTTTGGAATGGAAATGGGCTAGGCTTAAAATAACACACAAGCATAGATAGGCTAATACTTATCTGTGATCCTAAAACTTTATAGTAATAAATATTTTTACGTCATATCTGACAGTCTATGCATACTGATGATATTACACTGCGTCTACCTCCCTCTGTTTGAAATGATGTAACTTTGAGGCAATCACCAAAGCTGTAGATGAGGGTAAGGTGGTTCACACAGCCTATCTAGACCTCGCCAAGGCTTTCGACATCATCCCCCATTCTGGAATTATAGCTAAACTCAATAAACTAGGCATAAATCCCTACGTCACAAGATGGGTTATCAACTGGCTCACTGACAGAACCCACACTGTAAAAGTTGCAGACTCCAAATCTGACCTCAAACCAGTGACAAGTGGAGTACCACAGGGTTCCATCCTGGGACCGCTCCTGTTTGGTATCTACTTCTCTGAAGTACAGGCTAACACAGAAGGCCTCTGGCTAACGAAGTTCGCAGATTACTGCAAACTAGGAGCCATAGTCAAGTCCCCAAATGATGTGAACATCCTACAGAAGGGCCTCTCTGAGACAGATGCCTGGTGTCAGAGCCATGGCCTCAAGCTCAATGCCAAAAAGTGCAGTGTCATCCCCTTTGGTAAAAACTCTGTACCCATGAACTACCACATAGGCAGCAATCTACTTAACAGCGAATGCGTGATAAGAGACCTTGGGACCCAGGTGGACAGTAGTCTCTCCTTTGATAGTCACATCGCCACAGTAGTCAGCAAGTCCTTCTACGTGGCACACCTCATCATAAAAGAATTCTCATCCAGGTAAAAAGAGGTCATCGTTCCCCTCTACTCGACACTCATTAGACCCAGTATAGAGTACAACGCCCCTTTTGGAATGTACCTCACAAGACATCTGCAGCAGCTGGAAAGGCCACAGAAGTACCTCACAAAGAGGATTACTGGACTCAAACAAATGCCCTACACTGACTGTCTCAAAAAACTCCAGCTTTACTCCGTAGCATATGGCCTACTCCGAGGTGATCTCTGCCTAACATATAAAGCTGTATCAAACCCAGAGCTGTTGGACATGCTACACCTAAAGAAATCCCAATCCCTCCAAGCTACACGCTCTAGGGACCTAAACCTTGTCACCACAATAAGCAGGACATGCTGGAGGGATAGATTCCTATCCCAGAGACTTCCCATACTCTGGAACAGGCTACCCATCTATGTCAAGCAAAGTTCTTCATTAGCACTCTTCAAGAAAAATCTTGATGAGTGGATGGGAAATAGGAAATACACCCCGGGGATCACTTCTGTATCTCTGCTCGACAGTGGCACAGGAAAATAACTTTCTTGGGTGGCGTAAGCCAGGGAACCTTGTTGGCTAGGCTTACGTAGGCCCTTGGGCCGATAGCCTAGTACCTACCTATGAACCTATGAACTGGTGTCAAGGATGTCTGAATAATGGAACTGTTGCTCATGACTACAACAGACTGTAAATGATGAAACAATACAAATAATGTCTATGAGGTCTGTATAAGGGAGCATTTCTCCCCAGGCCACCAGTGAGATGCTGAACAGTTGGACTTTCCTGGTAAACAGATGCCAATAAATAAATAAGAATATTTTCTATAGCTAGGTATGAAGTGGCACTTAATCTTGTTCAGTGTGATTTGGACCTCTTGGAGTTTAAATTTGGTATCCTGCAGAATCTGTCGTGAGGTGATGATGTCCTTGACAGATGCTTATACTTCCCCAAAAACTGCCAGTCTGAAGACATGATGGCACCAAACCCAGGGACAGAGAGGGGGGGCTGTGTATTTAAGCTGGTCTCTCTTCCCTGCTTTTTCTATATTTTCTTCCCTCCAGTGAGATAAGAAAGATGAAGATGAGTAAGAGATAATGGCCTCTACTTTTCCTAGGTGGTCTGCCATTAAGGGGTTTCCAAGAGATTGTACTTTTAACTCCTTGTGGAAACACTTGCCTTTTCTGAAGTCATATCTGACAGTGCATAGAATAAAGGCTATGAGCTTCTTCCTGTAATCCAGTGTTTGATTCCTTTAGCTTCCATTTCCTACTGTGTGACTATGAACAAGTCACTTAGCTAGACAATGCTCACAGGTTGCCCCTGAAAATGGATACTTTTGCCTAGTAAGCTCTCCTGTTTAACAAATAATTAAAAATGGCTCAATAAGGCAAAATGGAAAAAAGCAACAATCTGATCAAAACCGGATGAGAAAAAAATTAAGTTTAAAAGGTTTTAAAGATGGTTTTACAACCAGAAACAGCAGACAGAGGTTATCTGCTAAAGCAGTTCTTTACATGCTGGTAAAGCAAAGTACAATTTCAGAAGGTGATCATATTGGGGTGAGTCGGGAATGGCTCAGAAGAAGGGTGGGCAGTCTGAGAAAATCTCATTAGCTAAGGAGAACATGGTTTAAGGTGCAAGTCCTACAATTACTGCAGCCAGACAATTCAGACTTGTGTGTTACATTTATATTTCACAGTCTGTATTGCCACACAATATC